>NC_084552.2:19150000-19450000 GCF_033978685.3 Nerophis lumbriciformis | reverse complement strand
GTGGACGCCGGCGGTGAGGGATGCCGTCAGGCTGAAGAAGGAGTCCTATCGGGTTCTTTTGGCTCATGGGACTCCTGAGGCAGCAGACAGGTACCGACAGGCCAAGCGGTGTGCGGCTTCAGCGGTCGCGGAGGCAAAAATTCGGACATGGGAGGAGTTCGGGGAGGCCATGGAAAAAGACTTCCGGACGGCTTCGAAGCAATTCTGGACCAGCATCCGCCGCCTCAGGAAGGGGAAGCAGTGCAGTGTCAACACCGTGTATGGTGGGGATGGTGCTCTGCTGACCTCGACTGCGGATGTTGTGGATCGGTGGAGGGAATACCTCGAAAACCTCCTCAATCCTACCAGCACGTCTTCCAATGAGGAAGCAGGGGCTGGGGAATCTGTGGAGGGCTCTCCTATTTCTGGGGATGAGGTTGCCGAGGTAGTTAAAAAGCTCCTCGGTGGCAAGGCCCCGGGGGTGGATGAGATCCGCCCGGAGTTCCTTAAGGCTCTGGATGTTGTGGGGCTGTCTTGGTTGACAAGATTCTGCAACATCGCGTGGACATCGGGGGAGGTACCTCTGGATTGGCAGACCGGGGTGGTGGTTCCTCTCTTTAAGAAGGGGAACCGGAGGGTGTGTTCCAACTATCGTGGGATCACACTCCTCAGCCTTCCCGGTAAGGTCTATTCAGGTGTATGGAGAGGAGGCTACGCCGGATAGTCGAACCTCGGATTCAGGAGGAACAGTGTGGTTTTCGTCCTGGTCGTGGAACTGTGGACCAGCTCTATACTCTCGGCAGGGTCCTTGAGGGTGCATGGGAGTTTGCCCAACCAGTCTACATGTGCTTTGTGGACTTGGAGAAGGCATTCGACCGTGTACCCCGGGAAGTCCTGTGGGGAGTGCTCAGAGAGTATGGGGTAACGGACTGTCTTATTGTGGCAATTCGCTCCCTGTATAATCAGTGTCAGAGCTTGGTCCGCATTGCCGGCAGTAAGTTGGACACGTTTCCAGTGAGGGTTGGACTCCGCCAAGGCTGCCCTTTGTCACCGATTCTGTTCATTACCTTTATGGACAGAATTTCTAGGCGCAGTCAGGACGTTGAGGGGATCTGCTTTGGTGGCTGCAGGATTTGGTCTCTGCTATTTGCAGATGATGTGGTCCTGATGGCTTCCTCCGGCCAAGATCTTCAGCTCTCACTGGATCGGTTCGCAGCCGAGTGTGAAGCAACTGGGATGGGAATCAGCACCTCCAAGTCCGAGTCCATGGTTCTCTCCCGGAAAAGGGTGGAGTGCCATCTCCGGGTTGGGGAGGAGATCTTGCCCCAAGTGGAGGAGTTCAAGTACCTCGGAGTCTTGTTCACGAGTGGGGGAAGAGTGGATCGTGAGATCGACAGGCGGATCGGTGCGGCGTCTTCAGTAATGCGGACGCTGTATCGATCCGTTGTGGTGAAGAAGGAGCTGAGCCGGAAGGCAAAGCTCTCGATTTACCGGTCGATCTACGTTCCCATCCTCACCTATGGTCATGAGCTTTGGGTCATGACCGAAAGTACAAGATCACGGGTACAAGCGGCCGAAATGAGTTTCCTCCGCCGAGTGGCGGGGCTCTCCCTTAGAGATAGGGTGAGAAGCTCTGTCATTGGGGGGGAGCTCAAAGTAAAGCCGCTGCTCCTCCACATCGAGAGGAGCCAGATGAGGTGGTTCGGGCATCTGGTCAGGATGCCACCCGAACGCCTCCCTAGGAAGGTGTTTCGGGCACGTCCGACCGGTAGGAGGCCACGGGGAAGACCCAGGACACGCTGGGAAGACTATCTCTCCCGGCTGGCCTGGGAACGCCTCGGGATCCCCCGGGAGGAGCTGGACGAAGTGGCTGGGGAGAGGGAAGTATGGGTTTCCCTGCTTAAGCTGCTGCCCCCGCGACCCGCACTCGGATAAGCGGAAGAAGATGGATGGATGGATGGATGGATGGATATATAAACCAATATTTTGTATTTGCAAAACTTACAAAAACAACTGATTCTAGTAAAACTCACATGGATACAATATAACAGGCATTTTTAGACATAATGCATGTTTAGTTTTGGAGTTATGTTTATATAACTTTAATATTTAGTATGACAGTTAGACTGTCATGTTAAGTAAAAAAATCTAACTTGTCTCTTTACAAACCTTACAAAATATTTGTTTCCAGTAAAACTCACAAAGATACATTTCTCTAGGTATTATTAGCCATTTTGCATGTGTGGTTTAGTAGTTAAGTTTAAATAAGTGTCGGATTGAATGTGACAGTATACTGTCATAGTGAGTAAAACCAATATTTTGTATTTGCAAAACTTACAAAAACAACTGATTCTAGTAAAACTCACATAGATACAATATAACAGGCATTTTTAGACATAATGCATGTTTGGTTTTGGAGTTATGTTTATATAACTTTTATATTTAGTATGACAGTTATACCATCATATTGAGTAAAAAAAAAACTAACTTTTGTATTTACAAACCTTACAAAATATTTTTTTTTCTAGTAAAACTTACAAAGATACATTTCTCCAGGCACTATTAGCCATTTTGCATGTCTGGTTTAAGAGTTATGTTAAAATAACTGTCATATCAAATGTTGCAGTTATACTGTCATTATGAGTAAAACCCAAGTTTTGTATATGTACATCTTACCAAAATATCTGATTCTGGTAAAACTCACATAGATTCAATAACACAGGCATTTTTAGACGGATTGCAAGTTTGGTTTTGGAGTTATGTTTATTTAACTTTCATAATTAGTACGACAAATATACTGCCATATTGAGTAAAAAAATAAACTAACTTGTGTTTTACAAACATTAAAAAGTATTTTTTTTCCAGTAAAACTTACAAAGACACATTTCTCCAGGCATTATTAGTCATTTTGCATGTTTAGTTTAGGAGTTATGTTTAAATCACTGTAATGTTGAATGTGGCAGTTATACTGTCATTATAAATAAAACCTACTTTTTGTATTTGTAAACCTTACCAAATTACCTGATTCTGGTCAAACTCACATAGATTTAATATTATAGGCATTTTTAGACATAATGCATGTTTGGTTTTGGAGTTATGTTTATATAACTTTTACATTTAGTATGACAGTTATACTGTCATATTGACTAAAAAGAAATAACTTGTGTCTTTACAAACCTTACAAAATATTGTTTTTCCAGTAAAACTTACAAAGATACAATTCTCCAGGCATTATTAGTCATTTTGCATGTGTGGTTTAGGAGTTATGTTTAAATAATTGTCAGATTGAATGTGACAGTATACTGTCATTGTGAGTAAAACCTAATTTGTGTATTTGTGTACATTTTTTCCAGGCATTATTAGCCATTTTGCATGTGAGGTTTAGGAGTTATATATAAATAACTGTCATAATGCGTGAGGCAGTTATACTGTCATTATGAGTAAAACCTAATTTTTGTATTTGTAAACCTTAACAAAATACCTGATTCTAGTAAAACTCACATAGATTCAATATTACAGGCATTTTTAGACGGATTGCATGTTTGGTTTTGGAGTTATGTTTATATAACTTTCAAATTTAGTAAGACAGTTATACCATCATATTGAGTAAAAAAAACTAACTTGTGTCCATACAAACCTTACAAAATGTTTTTTTTTCAAGTAAAACTCACAAAAATACATTTCTACAGGCATTATTAGCCATTTTGCATCTGTGGTTTAGAATTTATGTTTAAATAACAGTCAGATTGAATGTGGCAGTATACTGTCAGAGTGAGTAAAACCAATATTTTGTATTTGCAAACCTTACAGAAACAACTGATTCTAGTAAAACGCACATGGATACAATATTACAGGCATTTTTAGACATAATGCATGTTTGGTTTTGGAGTTCTAATTATACAACTTTTATATTTAGTGTGACAGTTATACTGCCATATGGAGTAAAAAAAACTAACTTGTGTCTTTATATACCTTACAAATTATGTTTTTTCCAGTAAAACTCACAAAGGCACATTTCTCCAAGCATTATTAGTCATTTAGCATGTGTGGTTTAGGAGTTATGTTTAAATAACTGTCATTTTGAACGTGGCAGTTATACTGTCATTATGAGTAAAACTTAATTGTTGTATTTGTGAACCTTACCAAAAAACCTGATTGTAGTAAAACTCACATAGATACAATATTACAGGCATTTTTAGACATAATGCATGTTTGGTTTTGGAATTATGTTTATATAACTTTTATATTTAGTATGACAGTTATACTGTCATATTGAGTAAAAAAAACAACTAACTTGTGTCTTTACAAACCTTACAAAATATTTTTTTCAGTAAAACTCACAAAGATACATTTCTCCAGGCATTATTAGTCATTTTGTATGTGTGGTTTAGGAGTTATGTTTAAATAACTGTCAGATTGAATGTGACAGTATACTGTCATAGTGAGTAAAACCAATATTTTGTATTTGCAAAACTTACAAAAACAATTGATTCTAGTAAAACTCACATGGATACATCAATACAGGCATTTTTAGACATAATGCATGTTTGGTTTTGGAGTTATGTTTATATAACTGTTACATTTAGTATGACAGTTATACTGTCATATTGAGTAAAAAAAAAACTAACTTGTGTCTTACAAACCTTACAAAAAATAAAATAAAAATCCAGTAAAACTCATATCAAATGTTGCAGTTATACTGTCATTATGAGTAAAACCCAAGTTTTGTATTTGTAAACCTTACCAAAATACCTGATTCTGGTAAAACTCACATAGATTCAATATTACAGGCAGTTTAAGACAGATTGCAAGTTTAGTTTAGGAGTTTGGTTTTGGAATTAGGTTTATATAACTTTCATATTTAGTATGACAGTTATACCATCATATTGAGCAAAAAAAACTAACTTGTGTCTTTACAAACCTTACAAACTATTTTTTTTCTTAGTAAAACTCACAAAAATGCATTTCTCCAGTAATTATTAGCCATTAAGCATGTTTGGTTTAGGAGTTATGTTTAAATAACTGTCATTTTGAATGTGGCAGTTATACTGTCATTATGAGTAAAACCTAATTTTTGTATTTGTAAACCTAACCAAAATACCTGATTCTGGTAAAACTCACAGAGATTCAATATTGCAGGCATTTTTAGATGGATTGCAGGTTTGGTTTTGGAGTGATGTTTATATAACTTTCATATTTAGTATGAAAGTTATACTGTCATATTGAGTAAAAAAAACTAACTTGTGTTTTAATAAACCTTACAAAAAAATGTTTTCCAGTAAAACTCACAAAAATACAATTTTCCAGGCATTATTAGCCATTTTGCATCTGTGGTTTAGAATTTATGTTGAAATAACTGTCAGATTGAACGTGACAGTATACTGTCATTATAAGTAAAACATAATTTTTGTGTGTAAACCTTTCCAAACTACCTGATTCTGGTCAAACTCACATAGATACAATGTTACAGGCTTTTTTAACTTTCACATTTAGTATACAGCTATACTACCATATTGAGTAAAAAAAACCTAACTTGTGTCTTTATAAACCTTATAAATTATTTATTTCCAGTAAAACTTACATAGATAAATTGTTCCAGGCATTATTAGCCATTGAGCATGTTTGGTTTAGGAGTTATGTTTAAATAACTGTCATTTTGAATATGGCAGATACACTGTCATTATGAGTAAAACCTAATTTTTGTATTTGTAAACCTTACCAAAATACCTGATTCTAGTAAAACTCACACATATTCAATATTACAGGCATTTTTAGACGGATTGCATGTTTGGTTTTGGAGTTATGTTTGTATAACTTTTACATTTAGTGTGACAGTCATGCTGTCATATTGAGTAAAAAAAAACTAACTTGTGTCTTTACAAACCTTACAAAATATTGTTTTCCAGTAAAACTCACAAAGATACATTTCTCCAGGCATTATTAGCCATTTTGCATGTGTGGTTTAGGAGTTACAGTATGTTTAAATAAATCTCAGATTGAATGTGACAGTATACTGTCATAGTAAGTAAAACCTAGATTTTGTATTTGTAAACCTTACCAAAATACCTGATTTTGGTAAAACTCACATAGATACATTATTACAGGCATTTTTAGACATAATGCAAGTTTGGTTTTGGAGTTATGTTTATATAACTTTCATATTTAGTATGGCAGTTATACTGTCAATATGAGTAAAACCTATTTTTTGTATTTGTAAACCTTACCAAAATACCTGATTCTGATAAAACTCACATAGATACAATTATACAGGATTTTTTAAGACATAAAGCATGTTTCCATCATACAAAATATTTTTTTCCCCAGTAAAACTCACAAAAATACATTTCTCTAGTTAATATTAGCCATTTTGCATCTGTGGTTTAGAATTTATGTTTAAAAAAACAGTCAGATTGAATGTGAAAGTATACTGTCATAGTGAGTAAAACCAAAATTGTGTATTTGCAAACCTTACAAAAACAACTGATTCTACTAAAACTCACATGGATACAATATAATAGGCATTTTTAGACATAATGCATGTTTGGTTTTGGAGTAATATTTATATAACTTTTACATTTAATATGACAGTTATACTGTAGTATGGAGTAAAAAAAAACAAAAAAACCTTGGTCTATACAAACCTTACAAAATATTTGTTTCCCGGTAAAACTCACAAAGGTACATTTTTCCAGGCATTATTGGCCATTTAGCATCTGTGGTTTAGGAGTTATGTTTAAATAACTGTCAGATTCAATGTGACAGTATATTGTCATAGTTTGTAAAACCAATATTTTGTATTTGCAAACCTTACAAAAACAACTGATTCTAGTAAAATTTTTGTATTTGTCAACCTTACCAAAATACCTGATTCTGGTAAAACTCATATAGATACAATATTACAGGCATTTTTAGACATAATGCATTTTGGTTTTGGAGTTATGTTTATACAACTTTCATATTTAGTACGACAGTTATAAAAAAAACTAAGTTGTGTCTTTATAAAACTCACAAGATACATTTCTCCAGGCATTTATTAGCCATTCATCATGTTTGGTTTAGGATTCATGTTTAAATAACTGTCATATCAAATGTTGCAGTTATACTGTCATTATGAGTAAAACCCAAGTTTTGTATTTGTAAACCTTACCAAAATACCTGATTCTGGTAAAACTCACATAGATTCAATATTACAGGCAGTTTAAGACAGATTGCAAGTTTGGTTTAGGAGTTTGGTTTTGGAATTAGGTTTATATAACTTTCATATTTAGTATGACAGTTATACCATCATATTGAGCAAAAAAAACTAACTTGTGTCTTTAAAAACCTTACAAACTATTTTTTTTCCCAGTAAAACTTACAAAGATACATTTCTCCAGGCATTATTAGTCATTTTTTAGGATTTATGTTTAAATAATTGTCAGATATAATGTGACAGTATACTGTCATAGTGAGTAAAACCTAATTTTTGTATTTGTAAACCTTAACAAATTACCTGATTCTAGTAAAACTCACATATATTCAATATTACAGGCATTTTTAGACGGATTGCATGTTTGGTTTTGGAGTTATGTTTATATAACTTTTACATTTATTATGACAGTTATACAAACATATTAAATAAAACAACCTAACTTGTGTCTTTACAAACCTTACAAAATATTTTTTTTTTCCAGTAAAACTCACAAAGATACATTTCTCCAGGCATTATTAGCCATTTTGCATGTGTGGTTTAGGAGTTATGTTTAAATAACTGTCAGATTGAATGTGACAGTATACTGTCATAGTGAGTAAAACCAATATTTTGTATTTGCAAACCTTACAAAAACAACTGATTCTAGTAAAACTCACATGGATACAATATTACTGGCATTTTTAGACATAATGCATGTTTGGTTTTGGAGTTATGTTTATATAATTTTTACATTTAGTATGACAGTTATACTGTCATATTGAGTAAAAAAAACTAACTTGTGTCTTTACAAACCTTACAAAATATGTTTTTTTCCAGTTAAACTCACAAAAATACCTTTCTCCAGGCAGTATTAGCCATTTAGTATGTTTAGTTTAGGAGTTATGTTTAAATAACTGTAATTCTGAATGTGGCAGTTATACTGTCATTAAGAGTAAAACCTACTTTTTGTATTTGTAAACCTTACCAAAATACCTGATTCTGTTCAAACTCACATAGATTTAATATTACAGGCATTTTTAGACATAATGCATGTTTGATTTTGGAGTTATGTTTATATAACTGTCATTTTGAATTTGGCAGTTATACTGTCAATATGAGTAAAAAAAAACCTAACTTGATTCTTTACAAACCTTACAAAATATTTTTTTTCCCAGTTAAACTAACAAAGATACATTTCCCCAAGCATTTATCATAATTGGTTTAGGAGTTATGTTTAAATAACTGTCATATTGAGTGTGGCAATGACTAAAACCTATTTTTTGTATTTGTAAACCTTACCAAAATACCTGATTCTGGTAAAACCCACATAGATACAATATTACAGGAATTTTTAGACATAAAGTATGTTTGGTTTTGGAGTTATGTTTATATAACTTTCATATTTAGTTTGACAGTTATACCATCATATTGAGTAAAAAAAACAACTAATTTGTATCTTTACAAACCTTACAAAATATTGTTTTTCCAGTAAAATTCACAAATATACATTTCTCTAGGCAAATTTACTCATTTTGCATTTGTGTTTTAGAAGTTATGTTTCAATAACTGTCATATTGAGTGTGGCATTTATACTGTCACTATGAGTAAAACGTAACTTTTGTATTTGTAAACCTTACCAAAATACCTGATTCTGATCAAACTTACATATAATAAATATTACAGACATTTTTAGACGGATTGCATGTTTGGTTTTGGAATTATGTTTATAAAACTTTCATATATAGTATGACAGCTATACTGTTAAATTGAGTAAAAAAAAAACTAACTTGTGTCTTTACAAACCTTACAAAATATTTTTTCCAGTAAAATTCACAAAAATACATTCCTCCAGGCATTATTAGCCATTTTGTCAGATTGATTGTGACAGTATACTGTCATTATGAGTAAAACTAATATTTTGTATTTGTAAACCTGACAAAAACAACTGATTCTAGTAAAACTCACGTGGATACAAAAATATAGGCATTTTTAAACATAATGCATGTTTGGTTTTGGAGTTATGTTTAAATAATTGTCATATTGGATGTAGCAATATAAAACCTAATTTTTGTATTTGTCAACCTTATCAAAATACCTTATTCTGGTAAAACTCACATAGATGCAATATTACAGGCATTTTTAGACATAATTCATTTTGGTTTTGGAGTTATGTTTATATAACTTTCATATTTAGTATGACAGTTATTCTATCATATTGAGTAAAAAAAAGCTAACTTGTGTCTTTATAAACGTTTTTTTTCTCCAGTAAAACTCACAAAGATACATTTCTCTAGGCATTATAAGCCATTTATCTTGTTTGGTTTAGGAGTCATCTTTAAATAACTGTCATATCAAATATTGCATTTGTAAACCTTACCAAAATACCAGATTCTGGTAAAACTCACATAAATTCAATATTACAGGCAGTTTCAGACAGATTGCAAGTTTGGTTTAGGAGTTTGGTTTTGGAATTATGTTTATATAACTTTCATATTCAGGATGAGAGTTATACCATCATATTGAGTAAAAAAAACTAACTTTTTTCTTTACAAACCTTACAAAATATTTTTTTTTCGTAAAACTCACAAAGATTCATTTCTCCAGGCATTATTAGCCATTTAGCATATTTGGTTTAGGAGTTTGTTTAAATAACTGTTATTTTGAATATGGCAGTTATACTGTCATTATGAGTATAACCCAATTTTTGTATTTGTAAACCTTACCAAAATAACTGATTCTGGTAAAACTCACATAGATTCAATATTACAGGGCATTTTAGACGGATTGCAAGTTTGGTTTTGGTGTTATATTTATTCAACTTTCATATTTAGTTTGACAGTTATACTGTCATATTGAGTAAAAAAAAAGCTAACTTGTGACTTTACAAACCTTACAAACTATTTTTTCCAGTAAAAATTACAAAGATACATTTCTCCAGGCATTATTAGACATTTTGCATGCATGGTTTAGGAGTTATGTTTAAATAACAGTCAGATTGAATGTGACAGTATACTGTCATAGTAACTGTTTCCTCCTTATGACAGTAATGTTCTTAAAATCCTGAGATAATGCGAAAAAAGCAATAAAAATGTTTTTCAACATAATTCCTACACCGGACATGCAACATGTCTAATAATGCCTGGAGACGTGTATCTTTTGTTAGTTTTACTATAAAATGTATCTTTTGTAAGTTTTGCAACGACGCAAGTTAGTTTTTTTAATTGAATATTAGAGTATAACTGTCATACTAAATATGAAAGTTATATAAAGATAACTCCAAAACTGACTATGCATTACGTCTAAAAATGCCTGTAGTATTGTATCTCTATAAGTTTTACCAGAATCAGGTAATTTAGTAAGGTTTACAAATACAAAAATTGGGTTTTTCCCATAATGACAGTATAAATACGGTAGTACATTCAATTTGAAAGTTAATTAAACATAATTTCCTAACCATACATGCAAATAGGCTAATGAAGCCTAAAACAATGCATCTTTGTGAGTTTTCCTCGAAACTTATTTTATTTTAAGGCTTGCAAACACAAAAAGTAGTTTGTTACTCATTATGACAGTAATGTTCTTAAAATCCTGAGATACTGCGAAAAAAGCAATTAAAATGTTTTTCAACATGATTTCTACACCAAACATGCAACATGTTGTTATAGGGTTTGTGTTGTCATAACACCCCTTGTGAAATGGTATGCCCCAGCAGCAGGAAGTGGGCGTGTGTGATGTTCTGAGGCCAGTTGAATACAGTCGGACTAGAATATACACTTGTCTCAGGTCTCATTATTCATACACACACAAACATGGTGTCAGAAGTGACTAGAACCACACATAGTCAGGTGGAAGAGTACTGTGCTTCACGGAGGGACCCGTGAAAAAAAAAAAAAAAAAAAAAAAAAAAGGAAAGAAAAGAGTGGAACGGCGTTAGCAACAAGCTAGGCTAACAACATCATCATGGCTACAAACATCCCGCCACCGGAGGAGATGAAGATCAGCGGCGATCTTGCAAGTAACTGGGAAAACTTCAGAGCAGAATTCGAAGACTTTGTACTTGCTACAGGATTACAAAACAAAGCAAAAGAGGTACAAGCAGCAACTTTACGAAGAGTGATGGGCGGGGAATGTCGTCACATATACAAACACAACTTGGGACTCACACCGGAGCAAGGAAAGGACGTGACAGTTATTCTCGATGCCTTGGAGGGATATTTCAAGCCAGCTAGAAACGTCATATTTGAGAGATACGTTTTTGGCATCTGCAAGCAAGATGAGGGGGAGCCCATTGATGCATTTGTAACAAAGTTAAGGGAGAAGGCTGCTTCCTGTGAGTATGGACAACTCAGAGAGGATCTGATAAGAGACAGACTGGTACTGGGTGTGAGTGATGAAAGCGTGCGCCGTCGTCTACTCAGACAGAAGGATCTCACACTAGCATCAGCCATAGAAATATGCAGAGCTGCTGAGATGACAGACAAGAGGATAAAAACGATCACACAGGACAGGGCACTAGAGACAGTGCATGCAGCAGATGGCCGGCGGCCGCGAGTCCCACCCAGGCTGGAACGCTCGGACAGGTTCCAGTATCAGACTCCAGGCACGAATGAAAACAGCACGTGCAAATTCTGCGGGAACATGCACAGGCGCGGACGCGACCTGTGTCCTGCATTTGGAAAAAACTGTCGCCACTGTGGAACAGCAAATCATTTTGCCAAGGTGTGTATGAAGAGGGGCCAAGCTACACGACAGTTACATGCAGCTGACATGGAGGTACATGAGGACATGGACAGGTCTGACACAGAGGCCCACATATACACAGCAGAGTGCATAGGGGCAATTCAGGGTCGGGGGAAGAAATGGTTTGCCAACATAAAAATGAATGGAGGGTCTCAGAGGTGTCAGTTAGATTCAGGGGCAACCTGTGATATTATGAGCATAAAAGACATGAGGAGACTTGCTCCAGAGGCTAAATTACTACCAAGCCAGACCAGATTAGTACTGTATTCGGGTCAATCAATACACTCCATAGGCATATTCCGAACAGAGTGTCTAGTGAGGGGAAAAGCACACAAGCTACAATTTGAGATAGTAAGAAGCGGGCAAAGACCCCTGTTGTCAGGTGAAACGAGTGAACGTTTAGGTTTAATGCACTTTACCATTCCAGAGGAGCTGCTTATGGTAGGGCATAGTAGCTCAGAGCCACAAACCAGGCAGCACCTTGTGCAGACTTATCATGATGTTTTTAACGAGCCAGTTGAGTCACTCCCAGGGGATGTTCATTTTGAGTTACATACTGACGTAGCCCCAGTGCAGGCCTCTCCACGTAATGTCCCAGTGTGTGTATGTATGTCTTTTTCATATTTGTCTAGCTGAGCCTTGACTGCATCTCTGAGAGAGAGATGCAGTCAAGGCTCAGCTAGACAAATATGAAAAAGAGGGCCATTTAATCTCAGTGACAGAGCCTACTGAATGGATTAGCAACATGGTGATTATCAGACAGCCAGAGAAGTTAAGGATCTGCATAGACCCTAAGTCATTGAATCAGGCCCTAAGGAGGTCTCACTATATAATGCCGACACTTGAAGATGTGTTACACAAGCTGCCCAGGGCTCGCATATTCACACTCGTAGATGCACGAGATGCTTTTTTGCAGTGTAAGCTAGACGAGGAGAGCAGTTACACCACCACGTTCTGGACGCCGTGGGGCAGGAAGCGCTGGTTAAAGCTGCCATTTGGGGTGTCTGTGGCCCCAGAAATATATCAGCGAAAGCAGCACGAGCTACTGGCAGGTTTAAGCGGGGTAGAGCCAATAGCAGATGACATACTGGTGGTTGGGTGTGGGGAGGCAGATGAGGAGGCCATACATGACCATGACACAAAACTGATGGCACTCATGCAGAGGTGCAGGGAGGTTAAGCTGAGGTTGAGTTTAAAGAAACTGCAATTCAGGGTCAGAGGTCAAGTTTCACGGACACATTCTCTCGGCAGCGGGGCTCAGAGTGGACCCTGACAAAAGTAGGGCGGTCCGGGACATGCCACACCCCGAAGATGCCAAGGCCGTAGAGCGGTTCATCGGATTTGTGACATACCTCGCAAGGTTCATGCCACGCCTCTCTGAGGTATGCGAGCCACTACGGAGGCTGTTGGACAAAGATGTCCCATGGCACTGGCTGCCCAAACACGACGCTGCAGTTGAGGAGATCAAGCGACTGGTCACAACTGCCCCAATCCTGAGATACTACGACGTGACAAAGCCAGTCGTCATCCAGAGCGATGCGAGTCAGAAAGGACTGGGCTGCTGCCTGATGCAGGAGGGTCAGCCTGTGGGGTACGCGTCACGGGCGCTAACCCAGACTGAACAGAATTATGCACAAATAGAAAAAGAGTGTTTGAGTATTGTGTTTTCGTGCCAGCGTTTTCATTACTATTTGTATGGGCGAGCGGAGATAATAGCAGAAACGGACCACAAGCCGCTCATTTCAATTTTCACAAAGCCCCTCCTCACAGCACCCAAACGACTTCAGAGCATGCTGCTCACTCTCCAGGCCTACAATCTCAAGGTAGTGTACAAGCCAGGTCCTGATATGCATATTAGTGATACACTGAGCAGGGCCACTGCTCCAACACAGGGGACTGACACTAAATATACAAAGCAGTCCATCTGCTGCCTGCAGAGGGAGCAAGAGGCCACTGAGTTAATAAACCAGGCTGAATACCTGAACGTCACCAGCCAGCGGCTAAACCAGATAAGACTGCACACGGAGGGCGATGGGAGCCTTCAGTTATTGAAAGAAGTGGTGATCCAGGGATGGCCAGATTGCCGAGAGGATGCTCCTCTGGCGATAAGAGAATACTGGTCAATCAGGGACGAGATCAGTGCACAGGATGGAGTACTATTCAGAAGCCAGAGAGTCATAGTACCAAAATCGTTGCGTGCAGAGATGTTGAAACGCATCCATACCAGCCATGTAGGAGGAGATGCCTGCTACAGACAAGCCAGAGACACGCTGTTCTGGCCCAACATGCACAGCGAGATCAAGGACTATGTGAGCCAGTGCTCAACGTGCAATGAATACTCACATGAGCAGCAGCGGGAGACAATGATGTCCCATGCACTTCCTACACGACCGTGGCAGATCCTCAGCATGGATCTGTTCAAACAAGCGGGCAAAGACTTTCTGATTATTGTTGACCATTATTCTGATTTCTGGGAAATAGAGCTGCTTCCAGAACTTTCAGCGGAGACCACAGTGCTAAGGTGCAAGGCCCAGTTTTCACGTCATGGACAACCGGATCGCGTGATAACAGATTGTGGGTCTCAGTTTGACTGTGAAACCTTCAGGAGATTCGCAAAGGAGTGGGACTTTGACCATGTCAAGTCCTCCCCCAGGCACCCAAAATCGAACGGGAAGGCCGAATCGGCCGTGAAGATAGTGAAGGCTCTGTGCAAGAAGGCAGCCAGCGCGGGTAATGACCCATGGCTGGCCATTTTGCAGTGGAGGAACACGCCCACGGAGGGCATGCTCAGCAGCCCCGCACAGAGGCTGATGTCTCGTAGGCTGAGGACTCCGCTCCCAGTCGCTGACACTCTTTTGGAGCCGAGTGTGTTCACTGGGGTCCCAGACAAGCTGCGGATAAAACACCAGACAGCCAAACTCTGGTACGACAGATCGGCCAGGGACCTGCCTGAGCTGTGTATTGGACAGGACATAAGGATGAAGCCCCTGCCTGGGGACAGGACAGGCAGGTGGCGAAGAGGAGTTTGTCTACAACAGGTGGGCCCCAGATCGTACCTAGTGGATGTTGAGGGGACATTCTATTGCCGTAACCGGGTGGATTTGAGACCAGCGGAGAGGCACGCGGCCGAGCGCCACCCTGAGCAAAACTGTGTACAGCACAGCTGCCCACCTGATGGGCAACCCAGCGGTCCACCCAGTAAAGTAATGGACACTGACACAGGTGTCCAGGCCGTCAGGCCACTCAGGCAGAGTGACCAGCACCAGCATATGGCTGGACCACCTCCATCCCCATCACCATCACCACCACCACTATTTGCGCCAGCTGGGCACAGGACGGCCAGTGGCAGGGTGGTGAAAGCGCCGGACAGGCTTAATCTTTAGGCACGTCCGAACTCTTGGGTTTTGTGGTTAAAGTATCCCTGGGACTGATTTGTTAAGGTTGTTGACACACACACACAAAAAAAAAAAAAAAAAAAAAAGTGAAAAAAGAAAAAAGATTGTTGTAATGCTGGAATGACATTGATTTGCACTAAGTATTATTTGCACTAAAAGATTGGTTCTCACTGTGCTTGTACTAAGGTTTTCAGCAATGTAAAAGTTGGCATCTATAAAAGGGGAGATGTTATAGGGTTTGTGTTATCATAACACCCCTTGTGAAATGGTATGCCCCAGCAGCAGGAAGTGGGCGTGTGTGATGTTCTGAGGCTAGTTGAATACAGTCGGACTAGAATATACACTTGTCTCAGGTCTCATTATTCATACACACACAAACACATGTCTAATAATGCCTGAAGACATGTATCTTTGTTAGTTTTACTAGAAAAATTATATTTTGTAAGTTTTGCAAAGACGCAAGTTAGTTTTTTAAATTCAATATGAGAGTATAACTGTCATACCAAATATAAAACTTATATAATAATAACTCCAAATCTGAACATGCATTATGTCTAACAATGCCTACAATATTGCATTTATGTGAGTTTTTCCAGAATCAGGTAATTTGGTAAGGTTTACAATTACATAAATTAGGGTTTACTCATAATGACAGATAACTGCTACATTCAATTTGACAATTATTTAAACATAACTTCCTAACCACACATGCAAAAAAGGCTAAAAAAAAAGAAGCCTAAAACAATGTATCCTTGTGAGTTTTAATCGAAACATATGCTTTTTTAAGGCTTGCAAACACTGAAAGTTGTTTTTTACTCAATATGACAGTAATGTTCTTAAAATTCTGAGATAATGCCAAAAAAGCAATAAAAATGTTTTTCAACATAATTCCTACACCGAACATGCAAAATGTCTAATAATACCTGGAGACATGTATCTTTGTTAGTTTTACTAAAATAAATCATATTTTGTAAGATTTGCAACGATGCAAGTTAGTTTTTTTATGTAAATATGACAGTATAAATGTAATACTATATATGAAAGTTATATAAACATAACTCCAAAACTGAACATGCATTATGTCTAAAAATGCCTGTAATATTGAATCTATGTGAGTTTTACCAGAATCAGGTAAATTGGTAAGGTTTACAAATACAAAAATTAGGTATTTCTCATGACAGTATAACTGCTACATTAAATTTGACAGATAAACATAAATTCCTAACCACACATGCAAATAGGCTAATAAAGCCTAAAACAATGCATTCTTGTGAGTTTTACTCGAAACATATGCTATTTTAAGGCTTGCAAACAAAAAAAGTAGTTTTTTACATATTCTGACAGTAATGTTCTTAAAATCCTGAGATAATGCGAAAAAAGCAATACAAATATTTTTTTTAAATAATACCTACACCAAACATGCAACATTTCTAATAATGCCTGGAGACATGTATCTTTGTTAGTTTGACAAGAAAAAATATATTTTGTAAGTTTTGCAAAGACGCAAGTTAGTTTTTTTAATTCAATATGACAGTATAACTGTCATACTAAATATGAAAGTTATATAAACATAACTCCAAAACTGAATATGCATTACATCTAAAAATGCCTGTAGTATTGTATCTCTATGAGTTTTACCGGAATCAGGTAATTTGGTAAGGTTTACAAATACAACAATTGGGTTTTTCTCATAATGACAGTATAAATAGTACATTCAATTTGAAAGTTATTTAAACATAACTTCCTAACCATACATGCAAATAGGCTAATAACGTCTAAAACAATGCATCCTTGTGAGTTTTCCTTGAAACTTATTTTATTTTAAGGCTTGCAAACACATTATGACAGTAATGTTCTTAAAATCCTGAGATAATGCGAAAAAAGCAATAAAAATGTTTTTCAACATAATTTCTACACCAAACATGCAACATGTCTAATAATAACTGAAGACATGTATCTTTGTTAGTTTTACTAGAAAAAATATATTTTGTAAGTTTTTCAAGGAGGCAAGTTAGTTTTTTTAATTCAATATGACAGTATAACTGTCATACTAAATATGAAAGTTATATAAACATAACTCCAAAACTGAACATGCATTATGTCTAAAAAGGCCTGTAGTATTGTATCTATATTAGTTTTACCAGAACAGGTAATTTGGTAAGGTTTACAAATACAAAAATTGGGTTTTTCTCATAATGACAGTATGAATGCTACATTCAATTTGACAGTTATTTAAACATAACTTCTTAACCACTCATGCAAAAAGGCTAATAAAGCCTAAAACAATGCATCCTTGTGAGTTTTACTCGAAACATATGCTATTTTAAGGCTTGCAAACACAAAAAGTAGTATTTTACTCATTATGACAGTAATGTTCTTAAAATCCTGAGATAATGAGAAATAAGCAATAAAAATGTTTTTCAAAATAATTCCTACACCAAACATGCAACATGTCTAATAATGCCGGAATACATGTATCTTTGTTAGTTTTACTAGAAAAAATATCTTTTGTAAGTTTTGCAAAGACACAAGTTAGTTTTTTTAATTCAATATGAAGGTATAACTGTCATACCAAATATGAAAGTTATCTAAACAAAACTCCAAAACTGAACATGCATTATGTCTAACAATGCCTGCAGTGTTGCATTTATGTGAGTTTTACCAGAATCAGGTAATTTGGTCCATCCATCCATCCATCTTCTTCCGCCTATCCAAGGCCGGGTCGCGGGGGCAGCAGCCCAAGCAGGGAAGCCCAGACTTCCCCCCCCCCCCAGCCACTTCATCCAGCTCCTCCCGGGGGACCCTGAGGCGTTCCCAGGCCAGCCGGGAGACATAGTCTTCCCAACGTGTCCTGGGTCTTCCCCGCGGCCTCCTACCGGTCGGACGTGCCCTAAACACCTCCCTAGGGAGGCGTTCGGGTGGCATCCTGACCAGATGCCCGAACCACCTCATCTGGCTCCTCTCGATGTGGAGGAGCAGCGGCTTTACTTTGAGCTCCTCCCGGATGGCAGAGCTTCTCACCCTATCTCTAAGGGAGAGCCCCGCCACCCGGCGTAGGAAACTCATTTCGGCCGCTTGTACCGGTGATCTTGTCCTTTCGGTCATAACCCAAAGCTCATGACCATAGGTGAGGATGGGAACGTAGATCGACCGGTAAATTGAGAGCTTTGCCTTCCGGCTCAGCTCCTTCTTCACCACAACGGATCGATACAGCGTCCGCATTACTGAAGACGCCGCACCGATCCGCCTGTCGATCTCACGATCCACTCTTCCCTCACTCGTGAACAAGACTCCGAGGTACTTGAACTCCTCCACTTGGGGCAGGTAATTTGGTAAGGTTTACAATACAAAAATTGGGTTTTTTCTCATAATGACAGCGTAACTGCTACATTCAATTTGACAGTTATTTAAACATAACTTTCTAACCACACATGCAAATAGGCTAATAAAGCCTAAAACAATGCATTCTTGTGAGTTTTACTCGAAATATATGCTATTTTAAGTCTTGCAAACATAAAAAGTAGTTTTTCACTCATTATGACAGTGATGTTCTTAAAATCCTGAGATAATGCAAAATAAGCAATACAATTGTTTTTCAACATAATTCCTACACAAAACATGCAACATGTCTAATAATGCCTGAAGACATTATTAGACTTTGTTAGTTTTACTATGAAAATTATCTTTTGTAAGTTTTGCAAAGACGCAAGTTAGTTTTTTTAATTCATTATGACAGTATAACTGTCATACTAAATATGAAAGTTAAATAAACATAACTCCAAAACTGAACATGCATTACGTCTAAAAATGCCTGTAATATTGTATTTATGTGAGTTTTACCAGAAACAAGTATTTTGGTAAGGTTTACAAATACAAAAAAAAGGTTTTACTCATAATGACAGTATCACTGCCACACGCAATAGACAGTTATTTAAACATAACTCCTAAAACTGCTAAATGGCTAATATTGCAGGGGAAATATATCTTTGTGATTTTTACTGGAAACAAATATTTTGTAAGGTTTGTAAAGACACAAATTATTTTTTTTATTCAATATAACTGTCATACTAAATATGAAAACATAATTCCAAAACCAAACATGCATTATGTCCTAAAATGCCTGTAATATTGTATCTATGTGAGTTTTACTACAATCAGGTATTTTGGTAAGGTTCACAAATACAACAATTAAGTTTTACTCATGACAGTATAACTGCCAAATTCAAAATGACAGTTATTTAAACATAACTCCTAAACCACACGTGCTAAATGACTAATAATGCTTGGAGAAATGTGCCTTTGTGAGTTTTACTGGAAAAAAACATATTTTGTAAGGTTTATAAAGACACAAGTTAGTTTTTTTTACTCCATATGACAGTATAACTGTCACATTAAATATAAAAGTTATATAATTATAACTCCAAAACCAAACATGCATTATGTCTAAAATTGCCTGTAATATTGTATCCATGCGAGTTTTACTAGAATCATTTGTTTTTGTAAGGTTTGCAAATACAAAATACTGGTTTTACTCACACTGACAGTATACTGTCACATTCAATCTGACAGTTATTTAAACATTACTCCTAAACCACACATGCATTATGTCTAAAAATGCCTGTAATATTGTATCCATGTGAGTTTTACTAGAATCAGTTGTTTTTGAAAGGTTTGCAAATACAAAATATTGGTTTTACTCACTCTGACACTATCCTGTCACATTCAATCTGACTGTTATTTAAACATAAATTCTAATCCACAGATGCAAAATGGCTAATAATGCCTGGAGAAATGTATTTTTGTGAGTTTTACTGGGAAAAAAATTTTTTTGTAAGGTTTGTATGGACACAAGTTAGCTTTTTTTTTTACTCAATATGATGGTATAACTGTCTAACTAAATTTGAAAGTTATATAAACATAACTCCAAAACCAAACATGAAATCAGTCTAAAAATGCCTGTAATATTGAATCTATGTGAGTTTTACCAGAATCATATATTTTGGTAAGGTTTACAAATACAAAACTTGGGTTTTACTCATAATGACAGTGTAACTGCCACACACATTATGACAGTTATTTAAATATAACTCCTAAACCTCACATGCAAAATCAATCAATCAATGTTTATTTATATAGCCCTAAATCACAAGTGTCTCAAAGAGCTGCACAAGCCACAACGACATCCTCGGTACAATAATGCCTGGAAAAATGTATCTTTGTGAGTTTTACTGGTAAAAAAAATATTTTGTAAGGTTTGTAAAGACACAAGTTTTGTTTTTTTTAACTCAAAATGACAGTATAACTGTCATACTAAATGTAAAAGTTATATAATTATAACTCCTAAACCAAACATGCATTATGTCTAAAAATGCCTGTAATATTGTATCCATGTGAGTTTTACTAGAATTAGTTGTTTTTGTAAGGTTTGCAAGTACAAAATATTGGTTTTACTCACTATGACAGTAGTGGCGGCATGGCGTAGTGGGTAGAGCAACCGTGCCAGAAACCTGAGGGTTGCAGGTCCCCGTCTCTTACCATCCAAAAATCGTTGCCGTTGTGTCCTTGGGCGGGACACTTCACCCTTTGCCCCCGGTGCCACTCACACTGGTGAATTGAATGATGAATGATAGGTGGTGGTCGGAGGGGCCGTTGACGCAAATTGCAGCCACGCTTCCGTCAGTCTACCCCAGGGCAGCTGTGGCTATGAAAGTAGCTTACCACCACCAGGTGTGAATGATTGATGGGTTATACATGTAAAGCGACTTTGGGTACTTAGAAAAGCGCTATATAAATCCCAGTTATTACTATTATTATACTGTCACATTCAATCTGACAGTTATTTAAACATAACTCCTAAACCACACATTCAAAATGACTAATAATGCCTGGAGAAATGTATCTCTGTGAATTTTTCTGGATTTTTTTTTTTTTTTTTTTAAGTTTGTAAAGACACAAGTTAGTTCTTTTTTTACTCAATACGACAGTACAACTGTCATAATAAATATGAAAGTTTTATAAACATAACGCCAAAACCAAACTTGCAATCCGTCTAAAAATGGCTGTAATATTGAATCATATATTTTGGTAAGGTTTACAAATACAAAACTTGGGTTTTACTCATAATGACGGTATAACTGCAACATTTGATATGACATTTATTTTAACAAAACTCTTAAACCAGACATGCAAAATGGCTAATAGTGCCTGGAGAAATGTATCTTTGTAAGTTTTACTAGAAAAAAAAAATATTTTGTAAGGTTTGTAAAGACAAAAGTTAGTTGTTTTTTTTTACTCAATATGATGGTATAACTGTCATACTAAATATGAAAGTTATATACACATAACTATAAAACCAAACATGCATTATGTCTAAAAATGCCTGTAATATTGTATCTATGTGAGTTTTACCAGAATCAAGTATTTTGGTAAGGTTTAAAAATACAAAAATTAGATTTTACTCACTATGACAGTATAACTGCCACATATGACAGTTATTTAAAAATAACTCCTAAACCTCACATGCAAAATGGCTAATAATGCCTGGAAAAATGTATCTTTGTGAGTTTTACTGTAAAAAAAAAAAAATTTGTAAGGTTTGTAAAGACACGAGTTATTTTTTTTTTTACTCAATATAACAGTATTACTGTCATACAAAATGTAAAAATTATATAAACATAACTCCAAAACCAAACATGCATTATGTCTAAAAATGCCTGTAATATTGTATCCATGTGAGTTTTACTAGAATCAGCTGTTTTTGTAAGGTTTGCAAATACAAAATATTGGTTTTACTCACTGTGACAATATACTGTCACATTCAATCTGACAGTTATTTAAACATAACTCCTAAACCACAAATACTAAATGCCTAATAATAACTGGAGAAATTTATATTTGTGAGTTTTACTGGGAAAAAAAAATATTTTGTAAGGTTTGTATAGACACAAGTTAGTTTTTTTTACTCAATATGATGAAAACATGCTTTATGTCTAAAAAATCCTGTATAATTGTATCTATCTGAGTTTTATCAGAATCAGGTATTTTGGTAAATACAAAAAATAGGTTTTACTCATAATGACAGTATAACTGCCACACTCAATATGGCAGTTATTTAAACATAACTCCTAAACCAAACATGATTAATGGCTAATAATGCCTGGAGAAATGTATCTTTGTGAGTTTTACTGGAAAAAAATTATTATTAAGGTTTAAAAAGACACAAGTTAGTTTTGTTTACTCAATATGATGGCATAACTGTCATACTAAATATGAAAGTTATATAAACATAACTCAAAAACCAAACATGCATTATGTCTAAAAATGCCTGTAGTAATGTGTCTATGTGAGTTTTACCATAATCAGGTATTTTGGTAAGGTTTACATATACAAACATTTGGTTTTACTCATAATGACAGCATAACTGCCACATTCAATATGACAGTAATGTAAACATTACTCCTAAACCACACATGCAAAATGGTTAATAATGCCTGGAGAAATGTATCTTTGTGAGTTTAAATGGAAAAAACAAATTTGTAAGGTTTATAAAGACACAAGTTTGTTTTTTTTACTCAATATGATGATATAACTGTCATACTAAATATGAAATTATACAAACATAACTCCAAAACCAATGAATCTATGTTCGTTTTACTAGCATCAGGTATTTTGGTAAGGTTTACAAATACAAAAATTAGGTTTTACTCATAATGACAGTATAACTGCCACAATTATTATGACAGTTATGTAAACATAACTCCTAAACCACACAAGCAAAATGGTTAATAATGCCTGGAGAAATGTATCTTTGTGAGTTTTACTGGAAAAAAACGAATTCGTAAGGTTTATAAAGACACAAGTTAGTTTTTTTTAATCAATATGATGATATAACTGTCATACTAAATATGAAAGTTGTATAAACATAACTCCAAAACCAAACATACTTTATGTCTAACAATTCCTGTAATATTGTATCTATGTGGGTTTTACCAGAATCAGGTATTTTGGTAAGGTTTACAAATACAAAAAATAGGTTTTACTCATAATGACAGAATAACTGCCACACTCAATATGACAGTTATTTAAACATAACTCCTAAACCAAACATGATAAATGGCTAATAATGCCTGGGGAAATGTATCTTTGTTAGTTTAACTGGAAAAAAAAACATTTTGTAAGGTTTGTAAAGACACAAGTTAGTTTTTTTACTCATATTGACAGTATAACGGCAATGTTCAAAATGACAGTTATATAAACATAACTCCAAAACCAAACATGCATTATGTCTAAAAATGCCTGTAATATTAAATCTATGTGAGTTTGACCAGAATCAGGTATTTTGGTAAGGTTTACAAATACAAAAAGTAGGTTTTATTTATAATGACAGTATAACTGCCACATTCAACATTACAGTGATTTAAACATAACTCCTAAACTAAACATGCAAAATGACTAAAAATGCCTGGAGAAATGTGTCTTTGTAAGTTTTACTGGAAACATTTTTTTAAGGTTTGTAAAGACACAAGTTTTTTTTTTTTTACTCAATATGACAGTATAACTGTCGTACTAATTATGAAAGTTAAATAAACATAACTCCAAAACCAAACTTGCAATCCGTCTAAATATGCCTGTAATATTGAATATGTGTGAGTTTTACTAGAATCAGGTATTTTGGTAAGGTTTACAAATACAAAAAATAGGTTTTACTCATAATGACAGTATAACTGCCACACAAATGCCATATTCAAAATGACAGTTATTTAAACATAACTCCTAAACCAAACATGCTCAATGGCTAATAATGCCTGGAGAAATGTATCTTTGTGAGTTTTACTGGAAAACAATAATTTGTAAGTTTTGTAAAGACACAAGTTATTTTTTTTACTCAATATGACAGTATAACTGTCATACTAAATGTAAAAAAAATTATAAACATAACTCCAAAACCAAACATGCATTATGTCTAAAAATGTCTGAAATATTGTATTGATGTAAGTTTAACTAGAATCAGTTGTTTTTGTAAGGTTTGCAAATACAAAATATTGGTTTTACTCACTATGACAGTATACTGTCACATTCAATCTGACAGTTATTTAAACATAACTCCTAAACCACACATGCAAAATGGCTAATAAAGCCTGGAGAAATGCATCTTTGTGAGTTTTACTGGAAAACAATATTTTGTAAGGTTTGTAAAGACACAAGTTAGTTTTTTTTTACTCAATATGACAGCATGACTGTCACACTAAATGTAAAAGTTATACAAACATAACTCCAAATCCAAACATGCAATCCGTCTAAAAATGCCTGTAATATTGAATATGTGTGAGTTTTACTAGAATCAGGTATTTTGGTAAGGTTTACAAATACAAAAAATAGGTTTTATTCATAATGACAGTGTATCTGCCATATTCAAAATGACAGTTATTTAAACATAACTCCTAAACCAAACATGCTCAATGGCTGATAATGCCTGGAACAATTTATCTATGTGAGTTTTCTGGAAATAAATAATTTGTAAGGTTCATAAAGACACAAGTTAGTTGTTTTTTTTACTCAATATGATAGTATAGCTGTATACTAAATGTGAAAGTTAAAAAAGCCTGTAACATTGTATCTATGTGAGTTTTACCAGAATCAGGTATTTTGGTAAGGTTTACACACAACAATTAGGTTTTACTTATAATGACAGTATACTGTCACGTTCAATCTGACAGTTATTTAAACATAACTCCTAAACCACACATGCAAATTGGTTAATAATGCCTGGAGAAATGTATCTTTGTGAGTTTTACTAGAAAAAAATATTTTGTAAGGTTTTTAAAGACACACATTCGTTTTTATTTTACTTATTATGACAGTATAACGTGGCAGTTTTATCATTAAGAGTAAAACCAAATTTTTGTATTTGTAAACCTAACCAAAATACCTGATTCTGGTAAAACTCACAGAGATTCAATATTGCAGGCATTTTTAGATGGATTGCAGGTTTGGTTTTGGAGTTATGTTTATATAACTTTCATATTTAGTATGAAAGTTATACTGTCATATTGAGTAAAAAAAAAACCAACTTGTGTTTTTACAAACCTTACAAAATATTTGTTTCCAGTAAAATTCACAGAGATACATTTTTCCAGGCATTATTAGTCATTTTGCATGTGTGGTTTAGGAGTTATGTTTAAATAATTGTCAAATTGAATGTGACAGTATACTGTCATAGTGAGTAAAACCTAATTTGTGTATTTGTATACATTTTTTCCAGGCATTATTAGCCATTTTGCATGTGAGGTTTAGGAGTTATATTTAAATAACTGTCATAATGCGTGTGGCAGTTATACTGTCATTATGAGTAAAACCTAATTTTTGTATTTGTAAACCTTAACAAAATACCTGATTCTAGTAAAACTCACATAGATTCAATATTACAGGCTTTTTTAGACGGATTGCATGTTTAGTTTTGGAGTTATGTTTATATAACTTTCAAATTTAGTATGACAGTTATACCATCATATTGAGTAAAAAAAACTAATTTGTGTCCATACAAACCTTACAAAATGTTTTTTTTTTCAGTAAAACTCACAAAAATACATTTCTCCTGGCAGTATTAGCCATTTTGCATCTGTGATTTAGAATTTATGTTTAAATAACAGTCAGATTGAATGTGACAGTATACTGTCAGAGTGAGTAAAACCAATATTTTGTATTTGCAAACCCTACAAAAATAACTGATTCTAGTAAAACTCACATGGATACAATATTATAGGCATTTTTAGACATAATGCATGTTTGGTTTTGGAGTTCTAATTATATAACTTTTATATTTAGTGTGACAGTTACATATGGAGTAAAAAAAACTAACTTGTGTCTTAATAAACCTTACAAAATATGTTTTTTTCCAGTTAAACTCACAAAAATACCTTTTTCCAGGCAGTATTAGCCATTTAGCATGCTTAGTTTAGGAGTTATGTTTAAATAACTGTCATTTTGAATGTGGCAGTTATACTGTCATTATGAGTAAAACCTAATTTTTGTATTTGTAAACCTAACCAAAATACCTGATTCTGGTAAAACTCACAGAGATTCAATATTGCAGGCATTTTTAGATGGATTGCAGGTTTGGTTTTGGAGTTATGTTTATATAACTTTCATATTTAGTATGAAAGTTATACTGTCAGATTGAGCAAAAAAAAAACTAACTTGTGTTTTTACAAACCTTACAAAATATTTTTTTCCAGTAAAATTCACAGAGATACATTTTTCCAGGCATTATTAGTCATTTTGCATGTGTGGTTTAGGAGTTATGTTTAAATAACTGTCAGATTGAATGTGACAGTATACTGTCAGAGTGAGTAAAACCAATATTTTGTATTTGCAAACCTTACAAAAACAACTGATCCTAGTAAAACTCGCATGGATATAATATTACAGGCATTTTTAGACATAATGCATGTTTGGTTTTGGAGTTTTAATTATATAACTTTTACATTTAGTATGCCAGTTATACTGACAAAAAAAAAATAACTTGTGTCTTTAAAAACCTTACAAAATATTGTTTTTCCAGTAAAACTTACAAAGATACAATTTTCCAGGTATTATTAGTCATTTTGCATGTGTGGTTTAGGAGTTATGTTTAAATAATTGTCAGATTGAATGTGACAGTATGCTGTCATAGTGAGTAAAACCTAATTTGTGTATTTGTATACATTTTTTTCAGGCATTATTAGCCATTTTGCATGTGAGGTGTAGGAGTTATATTTAAATAACTGTCATAATGCGTGTGACAGTTATACTGTCATTATGAGTAAAACCTAATTTTTGTATTTGTAAACCTTAACAAAATACCTGATTGTAGTAAAACTCACATAGATTAAATATTACAGGCATTTTTAGACGGATTGCATGTTTGGTTTTGGAGTTACAAATTTAGTAAGACAGTTATACCATCATGTTGAGTAAAAAAAACTAACTTGTGTCTTTACAAACCTTACAAAATGTTTTTTTTCCAGTAAAACTCACAAAAATACATTTCTCCTGGCATTATTAGCCATTTTGCATCTGCGGTTTAGATTTGATGTTTAAATAACATTCAGATTGAATGTGACAGTATACTGTCAGAGTGAGTAAAACCAATATTTTGTATTTGCAAACCTTACAAAAACAACTGATTCTAGTAAAACTCACATGGATACAATACTATAGGCATTTTTAGACATAATGCATGTTTGGTTTTGGAGTTATAATTATATAACTTTTATATTTAGTGTGACAGTGTCATATGGAGTAAAAACTTGTGTCTTTATAAACCTTACAAAATGTGTTTTTTCCCAGTAAAACTCACAAAGGCACATTTCTCCAAGCATTATTAGTCAATTATAATGTGCGGTTTAGGAGTTATGTTTAAATAACTGTCATTTTGAACATGGCAGTTATACTGTCATTATGAGTAAAACTTAATTGTTGTATTTATGAACCTTACCAAAATACCTGATTGTAGTAAATTTCACATAGATACAATATTACAGGCATTTTTAGACATAATGCATGTTTGGTTTTGGAATTATGTTTATATAACTTGCATATTTAGTATGACAGTTATACTGTCATATTGAGTAAAAAAAAAACTAACTTGTGTCTTTACAAACCTTACAAAATATTTTTTTCAGTAAAACTCACAAAGATACATTTCTCCAGGCATTATTAGTCATTTTGTATGTGTGGTTTAGGAGTTATGTTTAAATAACTCTCAGATTGAATGTGACAGTACACTGTCATAGTGAGTAAAACCAATATTTTGTATTTGCAAACCTTACAAAAACAACTGATTCTAGTAAAACTCACATGGATACAATATTACAGGTATTTTTAGACATAATAAATGTTTGGTTTAGGAGTTATAATTATATAACTTTTACATTTAGTATGACAGTTATACTGTCATATTGAGTAAAAAAAAATAACTTGTGTCATTACAAACCTTACAAAATATTTTTTTCCCCAGTAAAACTCACAAAGATACATTATTCCAGGCATTATTAGCTATTTTGCATGTGAGGTTTAGGAGTTATATTTAAATAACTGTCATATTGCGTGTGGCAGTTATACTGTCATAGTGAGTAAAATCAAATTTTTGTATTTTTAAACCTTAACAAAATACCTGATTCTAGTAATGCTCACATAAATTCAATATTACAGGCATTTTTAGACGGATTGCATGTTTGGTTTAGGAGTTATGTTTAAATAACTGTCTTTTTAAATGTGGCAGTTATATACTGTCACTATGAGTAAAACCAAAATGTTGTATTAGGAAAACTTACAAAAACAACTGATTTTACTAAAACTTACATAGATACAACATATAGGCATTTTTACACAAATTGCATGTTTGTTTTGAAGTTATGTTTATATAACTTCAAATTTAGTAAGACAGTTATACTATCATATTGAGTAAAAAAAAACTAACTTATATCTATACAAACCTTACAAAATATTTTTTTCCAGTAAAACTCACAAAAATACATTCCTCCAGACATTATTAGCCATTTTGCATCTGTGGTTTAGAATTTATGTTTAAATAACTGTCAGAATGAACGTGACAGTATACTGTCATTATAAGTAAAACCTAATTTTTGTGTGTAAACCTTACCAAAATACCTGATTCTGGTAAAACTCACATATATATAATGTTACAGGCTTTTTTAACTTTCACATTTAGTATACAGCTATACTATCATATTGAGTAAAAAAAACCTAACTTGTGTCTTTATAAACCTTATAAATTATTTCTTTCCAGTAAAACTCACATAGATACATTGTTCCAGGCATTATTAGCCATTGACCATGTTTGGTTTAGGAGTTATGTTTAAATAACTGTCATTTTGAATATGGCAGATACACTGTCATTATGAGTTTTGTATTTGTAAACCTTACCAAAATACCTGATTCTAGTAAAACTCACTTATATTCAATAATAAAGGCATTTTTAGACGGATTGCATGTTTGGATTTGGAGTTATGTTTGTATAACTTTTACATTTAGTGTGACAGTCATACTGTCATATTGAGTAAAAAAAAACTAACTTGTGTCTTTACAAACCTTACAAAATATTGTTTTCCAGTAAAACTCACAAAGATACATTTCTCCAGGCTTTATTAGCCATTTTGAATGTGTGGTTTAGGAGTTATGTTTAAATAACTGTCAGATTGAATGTGACAGTATACTGTCATAGTGAGTAAAACCAATATTTTGTATTTGCAAACCTTACAAAAACAACTGATTCTACTTAAACTCACATGAATACAATATTTCAGGCATTTTTAGACATAATGCATGTTTGGTTTTGGAGTTATGTTTATAATTGTTTTACATTTAGTATGACAGTTATACTGTCATATTGAGTAAAAAAAATAACTTGTGTCTTTATAAACCTTACAAAAAAAAATTTTTTCTTTTAAAACTTAAAAATATACATTTCTCCAGGCATTATTAGCCAAGTTGCATGTGTTGTTTAGGAGTTATGTTTAAATATTTGTCATATTGAGTGTGGCAGATACTGTCATTATGAGTAAAATCTATTTTTTGTATTTGTAAACCT
Source organism: Nerophis lumbriciformis (assembly GCF_033978685.3). NCBI lineage: Eukaryota > Metazoa > Chordata > Actinopteri > Syngnathiformes > Syngnathidae > Nerophis > Nerophis lumbriciformis. Next base: position 19,420,125 of record NC_084552.2, on the reverse strand, counting down.
TACCAAAATACCTGATTCTAGTAAAATGCACATTGGTTTTGAGTTATGTTTATATAACTTTCATATTTAGTATGACAGTTATATCATCATATTGAGTAAAAAAAACTAACTTGTGTCTTTATGAACCTTACAAATTCGTTTTTTTCCAGTAAAACTCACAAAGATACAATTCTCCAGGCATTATTAACCATTTCGCATGTGTGGTTTAGGAGTTTTGTTTACATAACTGTCATAACAATTGTGGCAGTTATATTGTCATTATGAGTAAAACCTAATTTTTGTAATTATAAAACTTACCAAAATACCTGATGCTAGTAAAACGAACATAGATTCATTGGTTTTGGAGTTATGTTTATATAACTTTCATATTTAGTATGACAGTTATATCATCATATTGAGTAAAAAAAACAAACTTGTGTCTTTATAAACCTTACAAATGTGTTTTTTCCAGTAAAACTCACAAAGATACATTTCTCCAGGCATGTTTAACCATTTTGCATGTGTGGTTTAGGAGTTATGTTTACATAACTGTCATATTGAATGTGGCAGTTATTATGTCATTATGGGTAAAACCAAATTTTTGTATATGTAAACCTTACCAAAATACCTGATTCTGGTAAAACTCACATAGATACAATTATACAGGATTTTTTAGACATAAAGCATGTTTCCATCATACAAAATATTTTTTTTCCCAGTAAAACTCACAAAAATACATTTTTCTAGTTAATATTAGCCATTTTGTATCTGTGGTTTAGAATTTATGTTTAAAAAAAGGTTCAGATTGAATGTGAAAGTATACTGTCATAGTGAGTAAAACCAAAATTGTGTATTTGCAAACCTTACAAAAACAACTGATTCTACTAAAACTCACATGGATACAATATTCTAGACATTTTTAGACATAATGCATGTTTGGTTTTGGAGTAATATTTTTATAACTTTTACATTTAATATGACAGTTATACTGTCATATGGAGTAAAAAAAAAACTTGTGTCTTTACAAACCTTACAAAAATACTTTTTTTCAGTAAAAATCACAAAGATACATTCCTCCAGGCATTATTAGCCATTTTGTCAGATTGATTGTGACAGTATACTGTCATTATGAGTAAAACTAATATGTTCTATTTGTAAACCTTACAAAAACAACTGATTCTAGTAAAACTCACATGGATACAAAATTATAGGCATTTTTAGACTTAATGCATGTTTGGTTTTGGATTCATGTTAAATACTTGTCATATTGAAGTTATAGTGTCATTATGAGTAAAACCTATTTTTTGTATTTGTCAACCTTACCAAAATACCTGATTCTGGTAAAACTCACATAGATACAATATTACAGGCATTTTTAGACATAATGCATTTTGGTTTTGGAGGTATGTTTATACAACTTTCATATTTAGTATGAAAGTTATAAAAAAAACTAAGTTGTGTCTTTATAAAACTCACAAGATACAGTTCTCCTGGCATTTATTAGCCATTTATCATGTTTGTTTTAGGATTAATGTTTAAAAAACTGTCATATCAAATATTGCAGTTATACTGTCATTATGAGTAAAACCCAAGTTTTGTATTTGTAAACCTAACCAAAATTCCTGATTCTGGTAAAACTCACATAGATTCAATATTACAGGCAGTTTAAGACAGATTGCAAGTTTGGTTTAGGAGTTTGGTTTTGGAATTAGGTTTATATAACTTTCATATTTAGTATGAGAGTTATACCGTCATTTTGAGCAAAAAAAACTAACTTGTGTCTTTACAAACCTTACCAACTATTTTTTTTCTCAGTAAAACTTACAAAGATACATTTCTCCAGGCATTATTAGTCATTTTGCATGTGTGGTTTAGGAGTTATGTTTAAATAATTGTCAGATTTAATGTGACTGTATACTGTCATAGTGAGTAAAACCTAATTTTTGTATTTGTAAACCTTAACAAATTACCTGATTCTAGTAAAACTCACATATATTCAATACTACAGGCATTTTTAGACGGATTGCATGTTTGGTTTTGGAGTTATGTTTATACAACTTTTACATTTATTATGCCAGTTATACAAACATATTGAATAAAAAAACCTAACTTGTTTCTTTACAAACCTTACAAAAAAATTTTTTTTCCAGTAAAACTCACAAAGATACATTTCTCCAGGCATTATTAGCCATTTTGCATGTGTGGTTTAGGAGTTATGTTTAAATAACTGTCAGATTGAATGTGACAGTATACTGTCATAGTGAGTAAAACCAATATTTTGTATTTGCAAACCTTACAAAAACAAGTGATTCTAGTAAAACTCACATGGATACAATATTACAGGTATTTTTAGACATAATACATGTTTGGTATAGGAGTTATAATTATATAACTTTTACATTTAGTATGACAGTTATACTGTCATATTGAATAAAAAAAACTAACTTGTGTCTTTACAAACCTTACAAAATCTTTTTTTTTTCCAGTTAAACTCACAAAAATACCTTTCTCCAATCATTATTAGCCATTTAGCATGTTTAGTTTAGGAGTTATGTTTAAATAACTGTAATTTTGAACGTGGCAGTTATACTGTCATTAAGAGTAAAACCTACTTTTTGTATTTGTAAACCTTACCAAAATACCTGTTTCTAGTAAAACTCACATAGATTCAATATTACAGGCATTTTTGGACGGATTGCAAGTTTGGTTTTGGTGTTATATTTATTCAACTTTCATATTTAGTATGACAGTTATACTGTCATATTGAGTAAAAAAAAAAGCTAACTTGTGACTTTACAAACCTTACAAACTATTTTTTTCTAGTAAAACTTACAAAGATACATTTCTCCAGCCATTATTAGACATTTTGCATGCATGGTTTAGGAGTTATGTTTAAATAACAGTCAGATTGAATGTGACGGTATACTGTCATAGTAATTGTTTACTCATTATGACAGTAATGTTCTTAAAATCCTGAGATAATGCGAAAAAAGCAATAAAAATGTTTTTCAACATAAATCCTACACCAGACATGCAACATGTCTAATAATGCCTGGAGACGTGTATCTTTTGTTAGTTTTACTATAAAATGTATCTTTTGTAAGTTTTGCTACGACGCAAGTTAGTTTTTTTAATTCAATATGACAGTATAACTGTCAAACTAAATGTAAAAGTTATGTAAACATTACTCCAAAAATGAACATGCATTATGTCTAAAAATGCCTAAAATATTGTATAAATGTGAGTTTTACCAGAATCAGGTAATTTGGTAAGGTTTACATTACATAAATTAGGGTTTACTCATAATGACAGATAACTGCTACATTCAATTTGACAGTTATTTAAACATAACTTCCTAACCACACATGCAAAAAAGCCTTAAAAAAAAGCCTAAAACAATGCATCCTTGTGAGTTTTAATCGAAACATATGCTTTTTTAAGGCTTGCAAACACTAAAAGTTGATTTTTACTCAATATGACAGTAATGTTCTTAAAATTCTGAGATAATGCCAAAAAAGCAATAAAATTGTTTTTCAACATAATTCCTACACCGAACATGCAACATGTCTAATAATGCCTGGAGACATGTATCTTTGTTAGTTTTACTAAAATAAATCATATTTTGTAAGATTTGCAACGATGCAAGTTAGTTTTTTTATGTAAATATGACAGTATAAATGTCATACCAAATATGAAAGTTATATAAACATAACTCCAAAACTGAACGTGCATTATGTCTAAAAATATCTGTAATATTGTATCTATGTGAGTTTTACCAGAATCAGGTAATTTAGTAAGGTTTACAAATACAAAAATTAGGTATTTCTCATAATGACAGTATGACTGCTACATTAAATTTGACAGATAAACATAAATTCACATGCAACTAGGCTAATAAAGCCTAAAACAATGCATTCTTGTGACTTTTACTCAAAACATATGCAATTTTAAGGCTTGCAAATACAAAAAGTAGTTTTTTACATATTCTGACAGTAATGTTCTTAAAATCCTGAGATAATGCGAAAAAAGCAATAAAAATATTTTTTAACATAATTCCTACACCAAACATGCAACATTTCTAATAATGCCTTGAGACATGTATCTTTGTTAGTTTGACAAGAAAAAATATATTTTGTAAGTTTTGCAAAGACGCAAGTTAGTTTTTTTAATTCAATATGACAGTATAACTGTCATACTAAATATGAAAGTTATATAAACATAACTCCAAAACTGAATATGCATTACGTCTAAAAATGCCTGTATTATTGTATCTCTATAAGTTTTACCAGAATCAGGTAATTTGGTAAGGTTTACAAATACAAAAATTGGGTTTTTCTCATAATGACAGTATAAATAGTACATTCAATTTGAAAGTTATTTAAACATAACTTCCTAACCACACATGCAGAAAGGCTAATAAAGCCTAAAACAATGCATCCTTGTGAGTTTTCCTCGAAACTTATTTTATTTTAAGGCTTGCAAACACAAAAAGTAGTTTGTTACTCATTATGACAGTAATGTTCTTTAAATCCTGAGATAATGCAAAATAAACAATAAAAATGTTTTTCAACATAATTCCTACACCAAACATGCAACATGTCTCATAATGCCTGAAGACATGTATCTTTGTTAGTTTTACTAGAAAAAAATATATTTTGTAAGGTAGTTTTTTTAATTCAATATGACAGTATAACTGTCATACTAAATATGAAAGTTATATAAACATAACTCCAAAACTGAACATGCATTATGTCAAAAAATGCCTAAAATATTGTATCTATGTGAGTTTTACCAGAATCTGGTAATTTGGTAAGGTTTACAGTTACATAAATTAGGGTTTACTCATATCGACAGATAACTGCTACATTCAATTTGACAGTTATGCAAAATAGGCAAAAAAAAAAAAAAGAAGCCTAAAACAATGTATCCTTGTGAGTTTGAATCGAAACATATGCTTTTTTAAGGCTTGCAAACACTTAAAGTTGTTTTTTACTCAATATGACAGTAATGTTCTTCAAATTCTGAGATAATGCCAAAAAAGCAATTAAAATGTTTTTCAACATAGTTCCTACACCGAACATGCAAAATGTCTAATAATGCCTGGAGACATGTATATTTGTTAGTTTTACTAAAATATATCATATTTTGTAAGATTTGCAACGATGCAAGTTAGTTTTTTTTTATGTAAATATGACAGTATAAATGTCATACCAAATATGAAAGTTATATAAACATAACTCCAAAACTGAACATGCATTATGTCTAAAAATGCCTGTAATATTGTATCTATGTGAGTTTTACCAGAATCAGGTAATTTAGTAAGGTTTACAAATACAAAAATTAGGTATTTCCTCATAATGACAGTATAACTGCAACATTCAATTTGACAGTTATTTAAACATAACTTCCTAACCACACATGCAAATAGGCTAATAAAGCCTAAAACAATGCATCCTTGTGAGTTTTACTCAAAATATATGCTATTTTAAGTCTTGCAAACATAAAAAATAGTTTTTCACTCATTATGACGGATGTTCTTAAAATCCTGAGATAATGCGAAATAAGCAATAAAAAACGTTTTTCAAAATAATTCCTAAACCAAACATGCAACATGTCTAATAATGCCTGAAGACATGTATCTTTGTTAGTTTTACTAGAAAAAATATATTTTGTAAGTTTTGCAAAGACGGAAGTTAGTTTTTTTAATTCAATATGACAGTATATTTGTCATACCAAATATGAAAGTTAACTAAACAAAACTCTAAAACTGAACATGCATTATGTCTAACAATGCCTGCAAAATTGTATTTATGTGAGTTTTACCAGAATCAGGTAGTTTGGTAAGGTTTACAATACAAAAATTGGGTTTTTCCTTATATTGACAGTATAACTGCTACAATCAATTTGACAGTTATTTAAACATAACTTCCTAACCACACATGCAAATAGGCAAGTAAAGCCTAAAACTATGCATCCTTGTGAGTATTACTCCAAATACATGCTATTTTAAGTCTTGCAAACATAAAAAGTAGTTTTTCACTCATTATGACAGTGATGTTCTTAAAGTCCTGAGATAATGCGAAATAAGCAATAAAAATGTTTTTCAACATAATTCCTACACCAAACATGCAACATGTCTAATAATGCCTGAAGACATGTATCTTTGTTAGTTTTACTAGAAAAATATCTTTTGTAAGTTTTTCAAATAGGCAAGTTAGTTTTTTTAATTCAATATGACAGTATAACTGTCATACTAAATATGAAAGTCATATAAACATAACTCCAAAACTGAACATGCATTATGTCTAAAAATGCCTAAAATATTGTATCTATGTGAGTTTTACCAGAATCTGATAATTTGGTAAGGTTTACAATTACATAAATTAGGGTTTACTCATAATGACACATAACTGCTCCATTCAATTTGACAGTTATTTAAACATAACTTCCTAACCACACATGCAAAATAGGCTAAAAAAAAAAGAAGCCTAAAACAATGTATCCTTGTGAGTTTTAATCGAAACATATGCTTTTTTAAGGCTTGCAAACACTAAAAGTTGTTTTTTACTCAATATGACAGTAATGTTCTTTAAATCCTGAGATAATGCGAAATAAGCAATAAAAATGTTTTTCAACATAATTCCTACACCGAACATGCAAAATGTCTAATAATGCCTGGAGACATATATATTTGTTAGTTTTACTAAAATAAATCATATTTTGTAAGATTTGCAACGATGCAAGTTAGTTATTTTATGTAAATATGACAGTATAAACGTCATACCAAATATGAAAGTTATATAAACATAACTCAAAAACTGAACATGCATTATGTCTTAAAATGCCTGTAATATTGTATCTATGTGAGTTTTACCAGACTCAGGTAATTTAGTAAGGTTTACAAATACAAAAATTAGGTATTTCCTCATAATGACAGTATAACTGCAACATTCAATTTGACAGTTATTTAAACATAACTTCCTAACCACACATGCAAATAGGCTAATAAAGCCTAAAACAATGCATCCTTGTGAGTTTTAATCCAAATATATACTATTTTAAGTCTTGCAACATAAAAAGTAGTTTTTCACTCATTATGACAGTGATGTTCTTAAAATCCTGAGATAATGCGAAATAAGCAATAAAAATGTTTTTCAAAATAATTCCTACACAAAACATGCAACATGTCTAATAATGCATGAAGACGTGTAACTTTGTTAGTTTTACTATGAAAATTATCTTTTGTAAGTTGTGCAAAGACGCAAGTTAGTTTTTTTAATTCAAAATGACAGTATAACTGTCATACTAAATATGAAAGTTATACAAACATAACTCCAAAACTGAACATGCATTATGTCTAAAATGCCTGTAGTATTGTATCTATATTAGTTTTACCAGAATCAGGTAAATTGGTAAGGTTTACAAATACTAAAATTGGGTTTTTCTCATAATGATAGTATTAATGCTACATTCAATTTGACAGTTATTTAAACATAACTTCTTAACCACTCATGCAAAAAGGCTAATAAAGCCTAAAACAATGCATCCTTGTGAGTTTTACTCGAAACATATGGTATTTTAAGGCTTGCAAACACAAAAAGTAGTTTTTTACTCATTATGACAGTAATGTTCTTAAAATCCTGAGATAATGAGAAATAAGCAATAAAAATGTTTTTCAAAATAATTCCTACACCAACATGCAACATTTCTAATAATGCCTGGAGACATGTATCTTTGTTAGTTTGACAAGAAAAAATATATTTTGTAAGTTTTGCAAAGACGCAATTAGTTTTTTTAATTCAATATGACAGTATAACTGTCCTACTAAATATGAAAGTTATATAAACATAACTCCAAAAATGAATATGCATTACGTCTAAAAATGCCTGTAGTATTGTATCTCTATAAGTTTTACCAGAATCAGGTAATTTGGTAAGGTTTACAAATACAAAAATTGGGTTTTTCTCATGACAGTATAAATAGTACATTCAATTTGAAAGTTATTTAAACATAACTTCCTAACCATACATGCCACTAGGCTAATAAAGCCTAAAACAATGCATCCTTGTGAGTTTTCCTCGAAACTTATTTTATTTTAAGGCTTGCAAACACAAAAAGTAGTTTGTTACTCATTATGACAGTAATGTTCTTTAAATCCTGAGATAATGCGAAATAAGCAATAAAAATGTTTTTCAACATAATTCCTACACCAAACATGCAACATGTCTAATAATGCCTGAAGACATGTATCTTTGTTAGTTTTACTAGAAAAAATATATTTTGTAAGTTTTTCAAATAGGCAAGTTAGTTTTTTTAATTCAATATGACAGTATAACTGTCATACTAAATATGAAAGTCATATAAACATAACTCCAAAACTGAACATGCATTATGTCTAAAAATGCCTAAAATATTGTATCTATGTGAGTTTTACCAGAATCTGATAATTTGGTAAGGTTTACAATTACATAAATTAGGGTTTACTCATAATGACACATAACTGCTCCATTCAATTTGACAGTTATTTAAACATAACTTCCTAACCACACATGCAAAATAGGCTAAAAAAAAAAGAAGCCTAAAACAATGTATCCTTGTGAGTTTTAATTGAAACATATGCTTTTTTAAGGCTTGCAAACACTAAAAGTTGTTTTTTACTCAATATGACAGTAATGTTCTTTAAATCCTGAGATAATGCGAAATAAGCAATAAAAATGTTTTTCAACATAATTCCTACACCGAACATGCAAAATGTCTAATAATGCCTGGAGACATGTAACTTTGTTAGTTTTACTATGAAGACACAAGTTAGTTTTTTTAATTCAATATGACAGTATAACTGTCATACTAAATATGAAAGTTATATAAACATAACTCCAAAACTGAACATGCATTATGTCTAAAATGCCTGTAGTATTGTATCTATATTAGTTTTACCAGAATCAGGTAAATTGGTAAGGTTTACAAATACTAAAATTGGGTTTTTCTCATAATGATAGTATAAATGCTACATTCAATTTGACAGTTATTTAAACATAACTTCTTAACCACTCATGCAAAAAGGCTAATAAAGCCTAAAACAATGCATCCTTGTGAGTTTTACTCGAAACATATGGTATTTTAAGGCTTGCAAACACAAAAAGTAGTTTTTTACTCATTATGACAGTAATGTTCTTAAAATCCTGAGATAATGAGAAATAAGCAATAAAAATGTTTTTCAACATAATTCCTACACAAAACATGCAACATGTCTAATAATGCATGAAGACATGTAACTTTGTTAGTTTTACTATGAAAATTATCTTTTGTAAGTTTTGCAAAGACGCAAGTTAGTTTTTTTAATTCAATATGTCATACTAAATATCAAAGTTGTATAAACATAACTCCAAAACTGAACATGCATTATGTCTAAAAATGCCTGTCGTATTGTATCTATATTAGTTTTACCAGAATCAGGTAATTTGGTAAGGTTTACAAATACTAAAATTGGGTTTTTCTCATAATGACAGTATAAATGCTACATTCAATTTGACAGTTATTTAAACATATCTCCTAAACCACACATGCTAAATGACTAATAATGCTTGGAGAAATGTGCCTTTGTGAGTTTTACTGGAAAAAAACATATTTTGTACGGTTTATAAAGACACAAGTTATTTTTTTTTACTCTATATGACAGTTTAACTGCCACACTAAATATAAAAGTTATATAATTATAACTCCAAAACCAAATATGCATTATGTCTAAAAATGCCAGTAATATTGTATCCATGTGAGTTTTACTAGAATCAGTTGTTTTTGTAAGGTTTGCAAATACAAAATATTGGTTTTACTCACTCTGACATTATACTGTCACATTCAATCTGACTGTTATTTAAACATACATTCTAAACCACAGATGCAAAATGGCTAATAATGCCTGGAGAAATGTATTTTTGTGAGTTTTACTGGGGGAAAAAAAGTTGTAAGGTTTGTATGGACACAATTAGTTTTTTTTTTACTCAATATGATGGTATAATTGTCTAACTAAATTTGAAAAATATATAAACATAACTCCAATACCAAACATGCAATCCGTCTAAAAATGCCTGTAATATTGAATCTATGTGAGTTTCACTAGAATCAGGTATTTTGTTAAGGTTTACAAATACAAAAATTGGGTTTTACTCATAATGACAGTATAACTGCCACACACATTATGACAGTTATTTAAATATAACTCCTAAACCTCACATGCAAAATCAATCAATCAATGTTTATTTATATAGCCCTAAATCACAAGTGTCTCAAAGAGCTGCACAAGCCACAATGACATCCTCGGACAATAATGCCTGGAAAAATGTATCTTTGTGAGTTTTACTGGGAAAAAAAATATTTTGTAAGGTTTGTAAAGACACAAGTTATTTTTTTTTTACTCAAAATGACAGTATAACTGTCATACTAAATGTAAAAGTTATATAATTATAACTCCTAAACCAAACATGCATTATGTCTAAAAATGCCTGTAATATTGTATCCATGTGAGTTTTACTAGAATTAGTTGTTTTTGTAAGGATTGCAAGTACAAAATATTGGTTTTACTCACTATGACAGTAGTGGCGGCATGGCATAGTTGATAGAGCAACCGTGCCAGAAACCTGAGGGTTGCAGGTTCGCTCCCCGCCTCTTACCATCCAAAAATCGCTGCCGTTGTGTCCTTGGGCGGGACACCACTGTTTGCCCCTGGTGCCACTCACACCGGTGAATTGAATGATGAATGATAGGTGGTGGTCGGAGGGGCCGTTGGCGCAAATTGCAGCCACGCTTCCGTCAGTCTACCCCAGGGCAGCTGTGGCTATGAAAGTAGCTTACCACCACCAGGTGTGAATGATTGATGGGTTCTACATGTAAAGCGACTTTGGGTACTTAGAAAAGCGTTATATAAATCCTAGTTATTATTATTATTATTATACTGTCACATTCAATCTGACAGTTATTTAAACATAACTCCTAAACCACACATTCAAAATGACTAATAATGCCTGGAGAAATGTATCTCTATGAATTTTTCTGGATTTTTTTTTTTTTTTTTTAAAGTTTGTAAAAACACAAGTTAGTTTTTTTTAACTCAATATGACAGTACAACTGTCATAATAAATATGAAAGTTATATAAACATAACTCCAAAACCAAACTTGCAATCCGTTTAAAAATGCCTGTATATTGAATCTATGTGAGTTTTACCAGAATCATATATTTTGTTAAGGTTTACAAATACAAAACTTGGGTTTTACTCGTAATGACAGTATAACTGCAACATTTGATATGACAGTAATTTTAACATAACTCTTAAACCAGACATGCAAAATGGCTAATAGTGCCTGGAGAAATGTATCTTTGTAAGTTTTACTAGAAAAAAAAATATTTTGTAAGGTTTGTAAAGACAAAAGTTAGTTGTTTTTTATACTCAATATGATGGTATAACTGTCATACTAAATATGAAAGTTATATACACATAACTATAAAACCAAACATGCATTATGTCTAAAAATGCCTGTAATATTGTATCTATGTGAGTTTTACCAGAATCAAGTATTTTGGTAAGGTTTACATTTACAAAAATTAGGTTTTATTCACAATGCCAGATAACTGCAACATTCAATATGACAGTTGTGTAAACATAACTCCTAAAACACACATGCAAAATGGTTAATAATGCCTGGAGAAATGTATCTTTGTGAGTTTTACTTTAAAAAAAAATATTTTGTAAGGTTTTTAAAGACACAAGTTAGTTTTTTTTTTAACTCAATATGACAGTATTACTGTCATACAAAATGTAAAAATTATATAAACATAACTCCAAAACCAAACATGCATTATGTCTAAAAATGCCTGTAATATTGTATCCATGTGAGTTTTACTAGAATCAGCTGTTTTTGTAAGGTTTGCAAATACAAAATATTGGTTTTACTCACTGTGACAATATACTGTCACATTCAATCTGACAGTTATTTAAACATAACTCCTAAACCACAAATACTAAATGCCTAATAATAACTGGAGACATTTATTTTTGTGAGTTTTACTGGGGAAAAAAAATATTTTGTAAGGTTTGTATAGGTTTGTTAGTTTTTTTTACTCAATATGATGGAAACATGCCTTATGTCTAAACAATCCTGTATAATTGTATCTATATGAGTTTTATCAGAATCAGGTATTTTAGTAAATACAAAAAATAGGTTTTACTCATAATGACAGTATAACTGCCACACTCAATATGGCAGTTATTTAAACATAACTCCTAAACCAAACATGATTAATGGCTAATAATGCCTGGAGAAATGTATCTTTGTGAGTTTTACTGGAAAAAAAATATTATTAAGGTTTATAAAGACACAAATAAATGATATATGATAAATGATAAATGGGTTGTACTTGTATAGCGCTTTTCTACCTTCAAGGTACTCAAAGCGCTTTGACACTACTTCCACATTTACCCATTCACACACACATTCACACACTGATGGAGGGAGCTGCCATGCAAGGCGCTAACCAGCACCCATCAGGAGCAAGGTTGAAGTGTCTTGCTCAGGACACAACGGACATGACGAGGTTGGTACTAGGTGGGGATTGAACCAGGGACTCTCGGGTCGCGCACGGCCACTCTCCCACTGCGCCACGCCGTCCCACAAGTTAGTTTTGTTTACTCAATATGATGGCATAACTGTCATACTAAATATGAAAGTTATATAAACATAACTCAAAAACCAAACATGCATTATGTCTAAAAATGCCTGTAGTAATGTGTCTATGTGAGTTTTACCAGAATCAGGTATTTTGGTAAGGTTTACATATACAAACATTTGGTTTTACTCATAATGACAGTATAACTGCCACATTCAATATGACAGTTATGTAAACATAACTCCTAAACCACACATGCAAAATGGTTAATAATGCCTGGAGAAATGTATCTTTGTGAGTGTAAATGGAAAAAAACAAATTTGTAAGGTTTATAAAGACACAAGTTTGTTTTTTTACTCATTATGTATTGATATGACAGTTATTTTAACATAACTCTTAAACCAGACATGCAAAATGGCTAATAGTGCCTGGAGAAATGTATCTTTGTAAGTTTTACTAAAAAAAATATATATTTTGTAAGGTTTAACTGTCATACTACCGGTAAATATGAAAGTTATATAAACATAACTCCAAAACCAATGAATCTAAGTTCGTTTTACTAGCATCAGGTATTTTGGTAAGGTTTACAAATACAAAAATTAGGTTTTACTCTTAATGACAGTATAACTGCCACAATTATTATGACAGTTATGTAAACATAACTCCTAAACCACACAAGCGAAATGGTTAATAATGCCTGGAGAAATGTATCTTTGTGAGTTTTACTGGAAAAAACGAATTTGTAAGGTTATAAAGACACAAGTTAGTTTTTTTTACTCAATATGATGATATAACTGTCATACTATATATGAAAGTTATATAAACATAACTCCAAAACCAAACATACTTTATGTCTAAAAATGCCAGTAATATTGTATCCATGTGAGTTTTACTAGAATCAGTTGTTTTTGTAAGGTTTGCAAATACAAAATATTGGTTTTACTCACTCTGACATTATACTGTCACATTCAATCTGACTGTTATTTAAACATAAATTCTAAACCACAGATGCAAAATGGCTAATAATGCCTGGAGAAATGTATTTTTGTGAGTTTTACTGGGGGAAAAAAAGTTGTAAGGTTTGTATGGACACAATTAGTTTTTTTTTACTCAATATGATGGTATAATTGTCTAACTAAATTTGAAAAATATATAAACATAACTCCAATACCAAACATGCAATCCGTCTAAAAATGCCTGTAATATTGAATCTATGTGAGTTTCACTAGAATCAGGTATTTTGTTAAGGTTTACAAATACAAAAATTGGGTTTTACTCATAATGACAGTATAACTGCCACACACATTATGACAGTTATTTAAATATAACTCCTAAACCTCACATGCAAAATCAATCAATCAATGTTTATTTATATAGCCCTAAATCACAAGTGTCTCAAAGAGCTGCACAAGCCACAATGACATCCTCGGTACAATAATGCCTGGAAAAATGTATCTTTGTGAGTTTTACTGGGAAAAAAAATATTTTGTAAGGTTTGTAAAGACACAAGTTATTTTTTTTTTACTCAAAATGACAGTATAACTGTCATACTAAATGTAAAAGTTATATAATTATAACTCCTAAACCAAACATGCATTATGTCTAAAAATGCCTGTAATATTGTATCCATGTGAGTTTTACTAGAATTAGTTGTTTTTGTAAGGATTGCAAGTACAAAATATTGGTTTTACTCACTATGACAGTAGTGGCGGCATGGCGTAGTGGGTAGAGCAACCGTGCCAGAAACCTGAGGGTTGCAGGTTCGCTCCCCGCCTCTTACCATCCAAAAATCGCTGCCGTTGTGTCCTTGGGCGGGACACCACTGTTTGCCCCTGGTGCCACTCACACCGGTGAATTGAATGATGAATGATAGGTGGTGGTCGGAGGGGCCGTTGGCGCAAATTGCAGCCACGCTTCCGTCAGTCTACCCCAGGGCAGCTGTGGCTATGAAAGTAGCTTACCACCACCAGGTGTGAATGATTGATGGGTTCTACATGTAAAGCGACTTTGGGTACTTAGAAAAGCGTTATATAAATCCTAGTTATTATTATTTTTATTATACTGTCACATTCAATCTGACAGTTATTTAAACATAACTCCTAAACCACACATTCAAAATGACTAATAATGCCTGGAGAAATGTATCTCTATGAATTTTTCTGGATTTTTTTTTTTTTTTTTTTTAAAGTTTGTAAAAACACAAGTTAGTTTTTTTTAACTCAATATGACAGTACAACTGTCATAATAAATATGAAAGTTATATAAACATAACTCCAAAACCAAACTTGCAATCCGTCTAAAAATGCCTGTAATATTGAATCTATGTGAGTTTTACCAGAATCATATATTTTGTTAAGGTTTACAAATACAAAACTTGGGTTTTACTCATAATGACAGTATAACTGCAACATTTAATGTGACAGTTATTTTAACATAACTCTTAAACCAGACATGCAAAATGGCTAATAGTGCCTGGAGAAATGTATCTTTGTAAGTTTTACTAGAAAAAGAAATATTTTGTAAGGTTTGTAAAGACAAAAGTTAGTTGTTTTTTATACTCAATATGATGGTATAACTGTCATACTAAATATGAAAGTTATATACACATAACTATAAAACCAAACATGCATTATGTCTAAAAATGCCTGTAATATTGTACCTATGTGAGTTTTACCAGAATCAAGTATTTTGGTAAGGTTTACATTTACAAAAATTAGGTTTTATTCATAATGCCAGATAACTGCAACATTCAATATGACAGTTGTGTAAACATAACTCCTAAAACACACATGCAAAATGGTTAATAATGCCTGGAGAAATGTATCTTTGTGAGTTTTACTGTAAAAAAAAAATATTTTGTAAGGTTTTTAAAGACACAAGTTAGTTATTTTTTTAACTCAATATGACAGTATTACTGTCATACAAAATGTAAAAATTATATAAACATAACTCCAAAACCAAACATGCATTACGTCTAAAAATGCCTGTAATATTGTATCCATGTGAGTTTTACTAGAATCAGCTGTTTTTGTAAGGTTTGCAAATACAAAATATTGGTTTTACTCACTGTGACAATATACTGTCACATTCAATCTGACAGTTATTTAAACATAACTCCTAAACCACAAATACTAAATGCCTAATAATAATTGGAGACATTTATTTTTGTGAGTTTTACTGGGGGAAAAAAATATTTTGTAAGGTTTGTATAGGTTTGTTAGTTTTTTTTACTCAATATGATGGAAACATGCCTTATGTCTAAACAATCCTGTATAATTGTATCTATATGAGTTTTATCAGAATCAGGTATTTTAGTAAATACAAAAAATAGGTTTTACTCATAATGACAGTATAACTGCCACACTCAATATGGCAGTTATTTAAACATAACTCCTAAACCAAACATGATTAATGGCTAATAATGCCTGGAGAAATGTATCTTTGTGAGTTTTACTGGAAAAAAAATATTATTAAGGTTTATAAAGACACAAATAAATTATATATGATAAATGATAAATGGGTTGTACTTGTATAGCGCTTTTCTACCTTCAAGGTACTCAAAGCGCTTTGACACTACTTCCACATTTACCCATTCACACACACATTCACACACTGATGGAGGGAGCTGCCATGCAAGGGGCTAACCAGCACCCATCAGGAGCAAGGTTGAAGTGTCTTGCTCAGGACACAACGGACATGACGAGGTTGGTACTAGGTGGGGATTGAACCAGGGACTCTCGGGTCGCGCACGGCCACTCTCCCACTGCGCCACGCCGTCCCACAAGTTAGTTTTGTTTACTCAATATGATGGCATAACTGTCATACTAAATATGAAAGTTATATAAACATAACTCAAAAACCAAAAATGCATTATGTCTAAAAATGCCTGTAGTAATGTGTCTATGTGAGTTTTACCAGAATCAGGTATTTTGGTAAGGTTTACATATACAAACATTTGGTTTTACTCATAATGACAGTATAACTGCCACATTCAATATGACAGTTATGTAAACATAACTCCTAAACCACACATGCAAAATGGTTAATAATGCCTGGAGAAATGTATCTTTGTGAGTGTAAATGGAAAAAAACAAATTTGTAAGGTTTATAAAGACACAAGTTTGTTTTTTTACTCATTATGTATTGATATGACAGTTATTTTAACATAACTCTTAAACCAGACATGGAAAATGGCTAATAGTGCCTGGAGAAATGTATCTTTGTAAGTTTTACTAAAAAAAAAATATATTTTGTAAGGTTTGTAAAGACAAAAGTTAGTTGTTTTTTTTACTCAATATGATGATATAACTGTCATACTAAATATGAAAGTTATATAAACATAACTCCAAAATCAATGAATCTAAGTTCGTTTTACTAGCATCAGGTATTTTGGTAAGGTTTACAAATACAAAAATTAGGTTTTACTCTTAATGACAGTATAACTGCCACAATTATTATGACAGTTATGTAAACATAACTCCTAAACCACACAAGCAAAATGGTTAATAATGCCTGGAGAAATGTGTCTTTGTGAGTTTTACTGGAAAAAACGAATTTGTAAGGTTATAAAGACACAAGTTAGTTTTGTTTACTCAATATGATGGCATAACTGTCATACTAAATATGAAAGTTATATAAACATAACTCAAAAACCAAACATGCATTATGTCTAAAAATGCCTGTAGTAATGTGTCTATGTGAGTTTTACCAGAATCGGGTATTTTGGTAAGGTTTACATATACAAACATTTGGTTTTACTCATAATGACAGTATAACTGCCACATTCAATATGACAGTTATGTAAACATAACTCCTAAACCACACATGCAAAATGGTTAATAATGCCTGGAGAAATGTATCTTTGTGAGTTTAAATGGAAAAAAAACAAATTTGTAAGGTTTATAAAGACAAAAGTTTGTTTTTTTTACTCATTATGTATTGATATGACAGTTATTTTAACATAACTCTTAAACCAGACATGCAAAATGGCTAATAGGGCCTGGAGAAATGTATCTTTGTAAGTTTTACTAAAAAAAAAAAATATTTTGTAAGGTTTGTAAAGACAAAAGTTAGTTGTTTTTTTTACTCAATATGATGATATAACTGTCATACTAAATATGAAAGTTATATAAACATAACTCCAAAACCAATGAATCTAAGTTCGTTTTACTAGCATCAGGTATTTTGGTAAGGTTTACAAATACAAAAATTAGGTTTTACTCTTAATGACAGTATAACTGCCACAATTATTATGACAGTTATGTAAACATAACTCCTAAACCACACAAGCGAAATGGTTAATAATGCCTGGAGAAATGTATCTTTGTGAGTTTTACTGGAAAAAACGAATTTGTAAGGTTATAAAGACACAAGTTAGTTTTTTTTACTCAATATGATGATATAACTGTCATACTATATATGAAAGTTGTATAAACATAACTCCAAAACCAAACATACTTTATGTCTAACAATTCCTGTAATATTGTATCTATGTGGGTTTTACCAGAATCAGGTATTTTGGTAAGGTTTACAAATACAAAAAATCGGTTTTACTCATAATGACAGAATAGCTGCCACACTCAATATGACAGTTATTTAAACATAACTCCTAAACCAAACATGATAAATGGCTAATAATGCCTGGGGAAATGTATCTTTGTTAGTTTAACTGGAAGAAAAAAATAATTTGTAAGGTTTGTAAAGACACAAGTTAGTTTTTTTTACTCATATTGACAGTATAACTGCCATGTTCAAAATGACAGTTATATAAACATAACTCCAAAACCAAACATGCATTATGTCTACAAATGCCTGTAATATTAAATCTATGTGAGTTTGACCAGAATCAGGTATTTTGGTAAGGTTTACAAATACAAAAAGTAGGTTCTATTTATGACAGTATAACTGCCACATTCAACATTACAGTGATTTAAACATAACTCCTAAACTAAACATGCAAAATCACTAATAATGCCTGGAGAAATGTGTCTTTGTAAGTTTTACTGGAAAAAAAAGTTTTTAAGGTTTGTAAAGACACAAGTTAGTTTTTTTTTACTCAATATGACAGTATAACTGTCGTACTAATTATGAAAGTTAAATAAACATAACTCCAAAACCAAACTTGCAATCCGTCTAAAAATGCCTGTAATATTGAATATGTGTGAGTTTTACTAGAATCAGGTATTTTGGTCTGCAACATCGCGTGGACATCGGGGGCGGTACCTCTGGATTGGCAGACCGGGGTGGTGGTTCCTCTCTTTAAGAAGGGGAACCGGAGGGTGTGTTCCAACTATCATGGGATCACACTCCTCAGCCTTCCCGGTAAGGTTTATTCAGGTGTACTGGAGAGGAGACTACGCCGGATAGTCGAACTTCGGATTCAGGAGGAACAGTGTGGTTTTCGTCCTGGTCGTGGAACTGTGGACCAGCTCTATACTCTCGGCAGGGTCCTTGAGGGTGCATGGGAGTTTGCCCAACCAGTCTACATGTGCTTTGTGGACTTGGAGAAGGCATTCGACCGTGTACCCCGGGAAGTCCTGTGGGGAGTGCTCAGAGAGTATGGGGTAACGGACTGTCTTATTGTGGCAGTTCGCTCCCTGTATAATCAGTGTCAGAGCTTGGTCCGCATTGCCGGCAGTAAGTCGGACACGTTTCCAGTGAGGGTTGGACTCCACCAAGGCTGCCCTTTGTCACCGATTCTGTTCATAACCTTTATGGACAGAATTTCTAGGCGCAGTCAGGGCGTTGAGGGGATCTGGTTTGGTGGCTGCAGGATTAGGTCTCTGCTATTTGCAGATGATGTGGTCCTGATGGCTTCCTCCGGCCAAGATCTTCAGCTCTCACTGGATCGGTTCGCAGCCGAGTGTGAAGCGACTGGGATGGGAATCAGCACCTCCAAGTCCGAGTCCATGATTCTCTCCCGGAAAAGGGTGGAGTGCCATCTCCGGGTTGGGGAGGAGATCTTGCCCCAAGTGGAGGAGTTCAAGTACCTCGGAGTCTTGTTCACGAGTGGGGGAAGAGTGGATCGTGAGATCGACAGGCGGATCGGTGCGGCGTCTTCAGTAATGCGGACGCTGTATCGATCCGTTGTGGTGAAGAAGGAGCCGAGCCGGAAGGCAAAGCTCTCGATTTACCGGTCGATCTACGTTCCCATCCTCACCTATGGTCATGAGCTTTGGGTCATGACCGAAAGGACAAGATCACGGGTACAAGCGGCCGAAATGAGTTTCCTCCGCCGAGTGGCGGGGCTCTCCCTTAGAGATAGGGTGAGAAGCTCTGTCATTCGGGGGGAGCTCAAAGTAAAGCCGCTGCTCCTCCACATCGAGAGGAGCCAGATGAGGTGGTTCGGGCATCTGGTCAGGATGCCACCCGAACGCCTCCCTAGGAAGGTGTTTCGGGCACGTCCGACCGGTAGGAGGCCACGGGGAAGACCCAGGACACGCTGGGAAGACTATCTCTCCCGGCTAGCCTGGGAACGCCTCGGGATCCCCCGGGAGGAGCTGGACGAAGTGGCTGGGGAAAGGGAAGTCTGGGCTTCCCTGCTTAAGCTGCTGCCCCCGCGACCCGACCTCGGATAAGCGGAAGAAGATGGATGGATGGATGGAAGGTATTTTGGTAAGGTTTACAAATACAAAAAATAGGTTTTACTCATAATGACAGTGTATCTGCCATATTCAAAATGACAGTTATTTAAACATAACTCCTAAACCAAACATGCTCAATGGCTAATAATGCCTGGAGAAATGTATCTTTGTGAGTTTTACTGGAAAACAAAATTTTGTAAGGTTTGTAAAGACACAAGTTATTTTTTTACTCAATATGACAGTATTGTCATACTAAATGTAAAAAAAAATTATAAACATAACTCCAAAACCAAACATGCATTATGTCTAAAAATGCCTTAAATATTGTATTGACGTGAGATTAACTAGAATCAGTTGTTTTTGTAAGGTTTGCAAATACAAAATATTGGTTTTACTCACTATGACAGTATACTGTCACATTCAATCTGACAGTTATTTAAACATAACTCCTAAACCACACATTCAAAATGGCTAATAAAGCCTGGAGAAATGTATCTTTATGAGTTTTACTGGAAAACAATATTTTGTAAGGTTTGTAAAGACACAAGTTAGTTTTTTTTATTCAATATGACAGCATGACTGTCACACTAAATGTAAAAGTTATACAAACATAACTCCAAATCCAAACATGCAATCCGTCTAAAAATGCCTGTAATATTGAATGTGTGTGAGTTTTACTAGAATCAGGTATTTTGGTAAGGTTTACAAATACAAAAAATAGGTTTTACTCATAATGACAGTGTATCTGCCATATTCAAAATGACAGTTATTTAAACATAACTCTTAAACCAAACATGTTCAATAGCTATTAATGCTTGGAACATTTTATCTATGTGAGTTTTAATGGAAATAAATAATTTGTAAGGTTTATGAAGACACAAGTTTTTTTTTTTACTCAATATGATAGTATAGCTGTATACTAAATGTGAAAGTTAAAAAAGCCTGTAACATTGTATCTATGTGAGTTTTACCAGAATCAGGTATTTTGGTAAGGTTTACACACAACAATTAGGTTTTACTTATAATGACAGTATACTGTCACATTCAATCTGACAGTTATTTAAACATAACTCCTAAACCACACAATCAAATTGGTTAATTATGCCAGGAGAAATGTATCTTTGTGAGTTTTACTAGAAAAAAATATTTTGTAAGGTTTTTAAAGACACACATTCGTTTTTATTTTACTTAATATGACAGTATAACTGTCATACTAAATGTATAGACTATATAAACATAACTCCAAAACCAAACATGTATTATGTTTAAAAATGCATGTAATATTGTATCCATGTGAGTTTTACTAGAATCAGTTCTTTTTGTAAGGTTTGCAAAAAAAAAATATTGGTTTTACTCACTATGACAGTATACTGTCACATTCAATCTGACAGTTATTTTAACATTACTCCTAAACCACACATGCAATTTGGTTAAAAATGCCTGGAGAAATGTATCTTTGTGAGTTTTACTGTGAAAACATATTTTGTAAGGTTTTTAAAGACACATGTTAGTTTTTTTTTTACTTAATATGACAGTATAACTGTCTTACTAAATATGAAAGTTATATAAACATAACTCCAAAACCAAACATGCAATCCGTCTAAAAAATACCTCTATATGGAATTTATGTGAGTTTTACTAGAATCAGGTTTTTTGGTAAGGTTTACAAATACAAATATTAGGTTTTAGTCATAATGACAGTATATCTGCCACACTCAATATGACAGTTATTTAAACATAACTCCTAAAAGACTAATGCAAAACTGCTAATAATGCCTTGAGAAATGTATCTTTCTGAATTTTACTGGAAAAAAAAAATATTGTTAGGTTTGTAAAGACACAAGTTATTTTTATTTTTTTTAGTCAATATGACAGTATTACTGTCATACTAAATGTTAAACATATAACTCCAAAACCATACTTGCAAACCCTGGTGGATTTTCCGGGAGATTCCCGAAATTCAGCGCCTCTCCCGAAAACCTCCCGGGACAAATTTTCTCCCGGAAATCTCCTGAAATTCAGGCGGAGCTGGAAGCCACGCCCCCTCCAGCTCCATGGGGACCTGAGTAACGTGTCAACAGCCTGTTTTCACGTCCGCTTTCCCACAATATAAACAGCATGCCTGCCCAAACACGTTATAACTGTAGAATGATCTCGGGCGAGTTCTTGGTTTTTTATGTGGGTTTATTGTTAGGCAGTTTCATTAACATCCTCCCAGCGCGGTAACAACACACAACAACAGCAGTCATGTTTTATTCTACCGTAAAGCAGTGTGTCTGCCGTAAACAGCAATGTTGTTGTAATATATTGAGTTAGAGGCAATAACCAGGCAAGGTTATCTTTACTGTAGACTTCAGAACAGACTCACACACTTGACGTCTGGTGCGCAACACCACATAAATTGTTGGCCAACCAAAAAGAAACCCCAGTACGCTATAGCCAACATTCACCAGGAGATTGCAACAGACAAACATAGATCACTCTATTACATTCCTCCCCTTTTAGAAATGTAGAAGTTACTCGAAATAAATAAACAACCCAACCAAAAAATGCAGCAGCTCAAGTAAAAAACTGTACTAAAGCCACATTCTTTTTTTTTTTAGTACTGAACTCTTAACCCTCATTTGTAAACAATAACATGCTTATTATACAAACAGTATTTGTACACCTTTAACACAGATTTTTATACTGTCTTCAGATCTTCCGTTTTTTTGGTGGTACTCGAAACCTTTCTGGTTTGGTGTTCAGCATGGTTAGAAAAATAGTGACAGAGAAAAGAACAAGAATGGACAATTCAACCCTTAACTCAACAATGAGTAGATGAGTGTTATGTGTGTGTATATGTGTAAATAAATGAACACTGAAATTCAAATATTTCTTTCATATATATATATATATATATATATATATATATACATATATATATATATATATATATATATATATATATATATATATATATATATATATATGTCATAGTGAGTAAAAAACAATATTTTGTATTTGCAAAACTTACGAAAACAACTGATTCTAGTAAAACTCACATGGATACAATATAACAGGCATTTTTAGACATAATGCATGTTTAGTTTTGGAGTTATGTTTATACAACTTTAATATTTAGTGTGACAGTTAGACTGTCATGTTAAGTAAAAAAATATAACTTGTCTCTTTACAAACCTTACAAAATATCTGTTTCCAGTAAAACTCACAAAGATACATTTCTCTAGGCATTATTAGCCATTTTGCATGTGTGGTTTAGTAGTTAAGTTTAAATAAGTGTCGGATTGAATGTGACAGTATACTGTCATAGTGAGTAAAACCAATATTTTGTATTTGCAAAACTTACAAATCCAACTGATTCTAGTAAAACTCACATAAATACAATATAACAGGCATTTTAAGACATAATGCATGTTTGGTTTTGGAGTTATGTTTATATAACTTTTATATTTAGTTTGACAGTTATACCATCATATTGAGTAAAAAAAAAACTAACTTTTGTCTTTACGAACCTTACAAAAAAAAAAATGTTCTAGTAAAACTTACAAAGATAAATTTCTCCAGGCACTATTAGCCATTTTGCATGTCTGGTTTAAGAGTTATGTTAAAATAACTGTCATATCAAATGTTGCCGTTATACTGTCATTATGAGTAAAACCCAAGTTATGTATATGTACACCTTACCAAAATATCTGATTCTGGTAAAACTCACATAGATTCAATATTACAGGCATTTTTAGACGGATTGCAAGTTTGGTTTTGGAGTTATGTTTATTTAACTTTCATAATTAGTACGACAGTTATACTGTCATATTGAGTTTAAAAAAAAACTAACTTGTGTCTTTACAAACCTTAAAAACTATTTTTTTTCCCAGTAAAACTTACAAAGACACATTTCTCCAGGTATTATTAGTCATTTTGCATGTTTAGTTTAGGAGTAATGTAATGTTGAATGTGGCAGTTATACTGTCATTATAAATAAAACCTACTTTTTGTATTTGTAAACCTTACCAAAATACCTGATTCTGGTCAAACTCACATAGATTTAATATTACAGGCATTTTTAGACATAATGCATGTTTGGTTTTGGAGTTATGTTTATATAACTTTTACATTTAGTATGACAGTTATCTGCCATATTGAGTAAAAAAAAAATAACTTGGGTCTTTACAAACCTTACAAAATATTTTTTTCAGTAAAACTCACAAAGATACATTTCTCCAGGCATTATTAGTCATTTTGTATGTGTGGTTTAGGAGTTATGTTTAAATAACTGTCAGATTGAATGTGACAGTATACTGTCATAGTGAGTAAAACCAATATTTTGTATTTGCAAAACTTACAAAAACAATTGATTCTAGTAAAACTCACATGGATACATCAATACAGGCATTTTTAGACATAATGCATGTTTGGTTTTGGAGTTATGTTTATATAACTTTTACATTTAGTATGACAGTTATACTGTCATATTGAGTAAAAAAAACTAACTTGTGTCTTTACAAACCTTACAAAAAAAAATACAAATCCAGTAAAACTCACAAAAATGCATTTCTCCAGTAATTATTAGCCATTAAGCATGTTTGGCTTAGGAGTTATATTTAAATAACTGTCATTTTGAATGTGGCAGTTATACTGTCATTATGAGTAAACCTAATTTTTGTATTTGTAAACCTTAATAAAATACCTGATTCTAGTAAAACTCACATAGATTCAATATTACAGGCAGTTTTAGACGGATTGCATGTTTGGTTTTGAAGTTATGTTTATATAACTTTCAAATTTAGTAAGACAGTTTTACCATCATATTGAGTAAAAAAAAACTAACTTGTGTCCATACAAACCTTACAAAAAAAAATGTTCCCAGTAAAACTCACAAAAATACATTTCTCCAGGCAATATTAGCCATTTTGCATCTGTGGTTTAGAATTTATGTCTAAATAGCAGTCAGATTGAATGTGACATTATACTGTCAGAGTGGGTAAAACCAATATTTTGTATTTGCAAACCTTACAAAAACAACTGATTCTAGTAAAACTCACATGGATACAATATTACAGGCATTTTTAGACATAATGCATGTTTGGTTTTGGAGTTCTAATTATATAACTTTTGTATTTAGTGTGACAGTTATACTGTCTTATGGAGTAAAAAAAACTAACTTGTGTCTTTATAAACCTTACAAAATATGTTTTTTCCAGTAAAACTCACAAACGCACATTTCTCCAAGCATTATTAGTCATTTAGCATGTGTTGTTTAGGAGTTATGTTTAAATAACTGTCATTTTGAATGTGGCAGTTACACTGTCATTATGAGTAAAACCTAATTTTTGTATTTGTAAACCTAACCAAAATACCTGATTCTGGTAAAACTCACAGAGATTCAATATTGCAGGCATTTTTAGATGGATTGCAGGTTTGGTTTTGGAGTTATGTTTATATAACTTTCATATTTAGTATGAAAGGTAAACTGTCATATTGAGTAAAAAAAAACTAACTTGTGTTTTTACAAACCTTACAAAATATTTTTTTTCCAGTAAAATTCACAGAGATACATTTTTCCAGGCATTATTAGTCATTTTGCATGTGTGGTTTAGGAGTTATGTTTAAATAACTGTCAGATTGAATGTGACAGTATACTGTCAGAGTGGGTAAAACCAATATTTTGTATTTGCAAACCTTACAAAAACAACTGATTCTAGTAAAACTCGCATGGATATAATATTACAGGCATTTTTAGACATAATGTATGTTTGGTTTTGGAGTTATAATTATATAACTTTTACATTTAGTATGCCAGTTATACTGACTAAAAAAAAAAATAACTTGTGTCTTTACAAACCTTACAAAATATTGTTTTTCAAGTAAAACTTACAAAGATACAATTCTCCAGGCATTATTAGTCATTTTGCATGTGTGGTTTAGGAGTTATGTTTAAATATTTGTCAGACAGTTTTACCATCATATTGAGTAAAAAAAAACTAACTTGTGTCCATACAAACCTTACAAAAAAAAATGTTCCCAGTAAAACTCACAAAAATACATTTCTCCAGGCAATATTAGCCATTTTGCATCTGTGGTTTAGAATTTATGTCTAAATAGCAGTCAGATTGAATGTGACATTATACTGTCAGAGTGGGTAAAACCAATATTTTGTATTTGCAAACCTTACAAAAACAACTGATTCTAGTAAAACTCACATGGATACAATATTACAGGCATTTTTAGACATAATGCATGTTTGGTTTTGGAGTTCTAATTATATAACTTTTGTATTTAGTGTGACAGTTATACTGTCTTATGGAGTAAAAAAAACAAACTTGTGTCTTTATAAACCTTACAAAATATGTTTTTTCCAGTAAAACTCACAAACGCACATTTCTCCAAGCATTATTAGTCATTTAGCATGTGTTGTTTAGGAGTTATGTTTAAATAACTGTCATTTTGAATGTGGCAGTTACACTGTCATTATGAGTAAAACCTAATTTTTGTATTTGTAAACCTAACCAAAATACCTGATTCTGGTAAAACTCACAGAGATTCAATATTGCAGGCATTTTTAGATGGATTGCAGGTTTGGTTTTGGAGTTATGTTTATATAACTTTCATATTTAGTATGAAAGGTAAACTGTCATATTGAGTAAAAAAAAACTAACTTGTGTTTTTACAAACCTTACAAAATATTTTTTTTCCAGTAAAATTCACAGAGATACATTTTTCCAGGCATTATTAGTCATTTTGCATGTGTGGTTTAGGAGTTATGTTTAAATAACTGTCAGATTGAATGTGACAGTATACTGTCAGAGTGGGTAAAACCAATATTTTGTATTTGCAAACCTTACAAAAACAACTGATTCTAGTAAAACTCGCATGGATATAATATTACAGGCATTTTTAGACATAATGTATGTTTGGTTTTGGAGTTATAATTATATAACTTTTACATTTAGTATGCCAGTTATACTGACTAAAAAAAAAAATAACTTGTGTCTTTACAAACCTTACAAAATATTGTTTTTCAAGTAAAACTTACAAAGATACAATTCTCCAGGCATTATTAGTCATTTTGCATGTGTGGTTTAGGAGTTATGTTTAAATATTTGTCAGATTGAATGTGACAGTATACTGTCATAGTGAGTAAAACCTAATTTGTGTATTTGTATACATTTTTTCCAGGCATTTTTAGCCATTTTGCATGTGAGGTTTAGGAGTTATATTTAAATAACTGTCATAATGCGTGTTACAGTTATACTGTCATTATGAGTAAAACCTAATTTTTGTATTTGTAAACCTTAACAAAATACCTGATTCTAGTAAAACCCACATATATTCAATATTACAGGCATTTTTAGACGGATTGCATGTTTGGTTTTGGAGTTATGTTTATATAACTTTCAAATTTAGTATGACAGTTATACCATCATATTGAGTAAAAAAAACTAACTTGTGTCCATACAAACCTTACAAAATGTTTTTTTTTCCAGTAAAATTCACAAAAATACATTTCTCCAGGCATTATTAGCCATTTTGCATCTGCGGTTTAGAATTGATGTTTAAATAACAGTCAGATTGAATGTGACAGTATACTGTCAGAGTGAGTAAAACCAATATTTTGTATTTGCAAACCTTACAAAAACAACTGATTCTAGTTAAACTCACATGGATACAATATTACAGGCAATTTTAGACATAATGCATGTTTGGTTTTGGAATTATAATTATATAACTTTTATATTTAGTGTGACAGTTATACTGTCATATGGAGTAAAAAAAACTAACTTGTGTCTTTATAAACCTTACTAAATGTGTTTTTTTCAGTAAAACTCACAAAGGCACATTTCTCCAAGCATTATTAGTCATTTATCATGTGCGGTTTAGGAGTTATGTTTAAATAACTGTCATTTTGAACGTGGCAGTTATGAGTAAAACTTAATTGTTGTATTTGTGAACCTTACCAAAATACCTGATTGTAGTAAAACTCACATAGATACAATATTACAGGCATTTTTAGACATAATGCATGTTTGGTTTTGGAATTATGTTTATATAACTTTCATATTTAGTATGACAGTTATACTGTCATATTGAGTAAAAAAAAAAACTTTTGTCTTTACAAACCTTACAAAATATTTTTTTTCCCCAGTAAAACTCACAAAGATACATTTTTCCAGGCATTACTAGCCATTTTACATGTGAGGTTTAGGAGTTATATTTAAATAACTGTCATATTGCGTGTGGCAGTTATACTGTCATAGTGAGTAAAATCTAATTTTTGTATTTTTAAACCTTACCAAAATACCTGATTCTGATAAAACTCACATAGATACATTATTACAGGCATTTTTAGACATAATGCATGTTTGGTTTTGGAGTTATGTTTATATAACTTTCATATTTAATATGACAGTTATGCCATCATATTGAGTAGAAATTATTGTTTTCCAGTAAAACTCACAAAGATACATTCCTCCAGGCATTATTAGCCATTAATCATGTTTGGTTTAGGAGTTATGTTTAAATAACTGTCTTTATGAGCGTGGCAGTTATACTGTCATTATGAGTAAAACCTATTTTTTGTATTTGTAAACCTTACCAAAATACCTGATTCTGATAAAACTCACGTAGATACAATTATACAGGATTTTTTAGACATAAAGCATGTTTCCATCATACAAAATATTTTTTTTTCCAGTAAAACTCACAAAAATACATTTTTCTAGTTAATATTAGCCATTTTACATCTGTGGTTTAGATTGAATGTGAAAGTATACTGTCATAGTGAGTAAGACCAAAATTGTGTATTTGCAAACCTTACAAAAATACTTTTTTTCAGTAAAAATCACAAAGATACATTCCTCCAGGCATTATTAGCCATTTGGTCAGATTGATTGTGACAGTATACTGTCATTATGAGTAAAACTAATATTTTCTATTTGTAAACCTTACAAAAACAACTGATTCTAGTACAACTCACATGGATGCAAAATTATAGGCATTTTTAGACATAATGCATGTTTGGTTTTGGATTCATGTTAAATACTTGTCATATTGACTGTGGAAGTTATAGTGTCATTATGAGTAAAACCTAATTTTTGTATTTGTCAACCTTACCAAAATACCTGATTCTGGTAAAACTCACATAGATACAATATTACAGGCATTTTTAGACATAATGCATTTTGGTTTTGGAGTTATGTTTATACAACTTTCATATTTAGTATGACAGTTATAAAAAAAACTAAGTTGTGTCTTTATAAAACTCACAAGATACATTTCTCCAGGCATTAATTAGCCATTTATCAGGTTTGGTTTAGGATTCATGTTTAAATAACTGTCATATCAAATATTGCAGTTATACTGTCATTATGAGTAAAACCCAAGTTTTGTATTTGTAAACCTTACCAAAATTCCTGATTCTGGTAAAACTCACATAGATTCAATATTACAGGCAGTTTAAGACGGATTGCAAGTTTGGTTTAGGAGTATGGTTTTGGAATTAGGTTCATATAACTTTCATATTTAGTATGACAGTCATACCGTCATATTGAGCAAAAAAAACTAACTTGTGTCTTTACAAACCTTACCAACAATTTTTTTTTTCCAGTAAAACTTACAAAGATACATTTCTCCAGGCTATATTAGCCATTTTGCATGTGTGGTTTAGGAGTTATGTTTAATTAATTGTCAGATTTAATGTGACTGTATCCTGTCATAGTGAGTAAAACCTAATTTTTGTATTTGTAAACCTTTACAAAATACCTGATTCTAGTAAAACTCACATATATTCAATATTACAGGCATTTTTAGACGGATTGCATGTTTGGTTTTGGAGTTATGTTTATATAACTTTTACATTTATTATGCCAGTTATACAAACATATTGAATAAAAAAACCTAACTTGTGTCTTTACAAACCTTACAAAATCTTTTTTTTCCAGTTAAATTCACAAAAATACCTTTCTCCAGTCATTATTAGCCATTTAGCATGTTTAGTTTAGGAGTTATGTTTAAATAACTGTAATTTTGAACGTGGCAGTTATACTGTTATTAAGAGTAAAACCTACTCTTTGTATTTGTAAACCTTACCAAAATACCTGTTTCTGGTAAAACTCACATAGATTCAATATTACAGGCATTTTTAGACGGATTGCAAGTTTGGTTTTGGTGTTATATTTATTCAACTTTCATATTTAGTATGACAGTTATACTGTCATATTGAGTAAAAAAAGCTAACTTGTGACTTTACAAACATTACAAAATATATTTTTCCTGTAAAACTTACAAAGATACATTTCTCCAGGCATTATTAGACATTTTGCATTTATGGTTTAGGAGTTATTTTTAAATAACAGTCAGATTGAATGTGACGGTATACTGTCATAGTAATTGTTTACTCATTATGACAGTAATGTTCTTAAAATCCTGAGATAATGCAAAAAAAGCAATAAAAATGTTTTCAACATAATTCCTACACCAGACATGCAACATGTCTAATAATGCCTGGAGACATGTATCTTTTGTTAGTTTCACTATAAAATGTATCTTTTGTAAGTTTTGCAACGACGCAAGTTAGTTTTTTTAATTCAATATGACAGTATAACTGTCAAACCAAATGTAAAAGTTATATAAACATAACTCCAAAAATGAACATGCATTATGTCTAAAAATGCCTAAAATATTGTATCTATGTGAGTTTTACCAGAATCAGGTAATTTGGTAAGGTTTACAATACATAAATTAGGGTTTACTCATAATGACAGATAACTGCTACATTCAATTTGACAGTTATTTAAACATAACTAACCACACATGCAAAAAAGCCTTAAAGAAAAAGCCTAAAACAATGCATCCTTGTGAGTTTTAATCGAAACATATGCTTTTTTAAGGCTTGCAAACACTAAAAGTTGTTTTTTACTCAATATGACAGTAATGTTCTTAAAATTCTGAGATAATGCCAAAAAAGCAATAAAATTATTTTCAACATAATTCCTACACCGAACATGCAACATGTCTAATAATGCCTGGGGACATGTATCTTTGTTAGTTTTACTAAAATAAATCATATTTTGTAAGATTTACAACGATGCAAGTTAGTTTTTTTTATGTAAATATGACAGTATAAATGTCATACAAATATGAAAGTTATATAAACATAACTCCAAAACTGAACATGCATTATGTCTAAAAATATCTGTAATATTGTATCTATGTGAGTTTTACCAGAATCAGGTAATTTAGTAAGGTTTACAAATACAAAAATTAGGTATTTCTCATATTGACAGTCAATTGCTACATTAAATTTGACAGATAAACATAAATTCCTAACCACACATGCAACCAGGCTAATAAAACCTAAAACAACGCATTCTTGTGAGTTTTACTCGAAACATATGCTATTTTAAGGCTTGCAAACACAAAAAGTAGTTTTTTACATATTCTGAGAGTAATGTTCTTAAAATCCTAAGATAATGCGAAAAAAGCAATAAAAATATTTTTTAACATAATTCCTACACCAAACATGCAACATTTTTAATAATGCCTGGAGACATGTATCTTTGTTGGTTTGACAAGAAAAAATATATTTTGTAAGTTTTGCAAAGACGCAAGTTAGTTTTTTTAATTCAATATGACAGTGGAACTGTCATACTAAATATGAAAGTTATATAAACATAACTCCAAAACTGAATATGCATTACGTCTAAAAATGCCTGTAGTATTGTATCTCTATAAGTTTTACCAGAATCAGGTAATTTGGTAAGGTTTACAAATACAAAAATTGGGTTTTTCTCATAATGACAGTATAAATAGTACATTCAATTTGAAAGTTATTTAAACATAACTTCCTAACCATACATGCAAATAGGCTAATAAAGCCTAAAACATCCTTGTGAGTTTTCCTCGAAACTATTTTTAATTTAAGGCTTGCAAACACAAAAAGTAGTTTTTTACATATTCTGAGAGTAATGTTCTTAAAATCCTGAGATAATGCGAAATAAGCAATAAAAATGTTTTTCAACATAATTCCTACACCAAACATGCAACATGTCTAATAATGCCTGAAGACATGTATCTTTGTTTGTTTTACTAGAAAAAATATATTTTGTAAGTTTTTCAAAGAGGCAAGTTAGTTTTTTTAATTCAATATGACAGTATAACTGTCATACTAAATATGAAAGTTATATAAACATAACTCCAAAACTGAACATGCATTATGTCTAAAAATGCCTAAAATATTGTATCTATGTGAGTTTTACCAGAATCTGGTAATTTGGTAAGGTTAACAATTACATAAATTAGGGTTTTCTCATAATGACAGATAACTGCTACATTCAATTTGACAGTTATTTAAACATAACTTCCTAACCACACATGCAAAAAAGGCTAAAAAAAAAAGAGCCTAAAACAATGTATCCTTGTGAGTTTTAATCGAAACATATGCTTTTTTAAGGCTTGCAAACACTAAAAGTTGTTTTTTACTCAATATGACAGTAATGTTCTTACATTTCTGAAAAAATGCCAAAAAAGCAATAAAAATGTTTTTCAACATAATTCCTACACCGAACATGCAAAATGTCTAATAATGCCTGGAGACATGTATATTTGTTAGTTTTACTAAAATAAATCATATTTTGTAAGATTTGCAACGATGCAAGTTAGTTTTTTTATGTAAATATGACAGTATGCATGACATACCAAATATGAAAGTTATATAAACATAACTCCAAAACTGAACATGCATTATGTCTAAAAATGCCTGTAATATTGTATCTGTGTGAGTTTAACCAGAATCAGGTAATTTAGTAAGGTTTACAAATACAAAATTTAGGTATTTCCTCATAATGACATAACTGCAACATTCAATTTGACAGTTATTTAAACATAACTTCCTAACCACACTTGCAAATAGGCTAATAAAGCCTAAAACAATGCATCCTTGTGTTTTACTCGAAACATATGGTATTTTAAGGCTTGCAAACACAAAAAGTAGTTTTTTACTCATTATGACAGTAATGTTCTTAAAATCCTGAGAAAATGAGAAATAAGCAATAAAAATGTTTTTCAAAATAATTCCTAAACCAAACATGCAACATGTCTAATAATGCCTGAAGACATGTAACTTTGTTAGTTTTACTATGAAAATTATCTTTTGTAAGTTTTGCAAAGACGCAAGTTAGTTTTTTTAATTCAATATGACAGTATAACTGTCATACCAAATATGAAAGTTATCTAAACAAAACTCCAAAACTGAACATGCATTATGTCTAACAATGCCTGCAATATTGCATTTATGTGAGTTTTACCAGAATCAGGTAATTTGGTAAGGTTTACAATACAAAAATTGGGTCTTTCCTCATAATGACAGTGTAACTGCTACATTCAATTTGACAGTTATTTAAACATAACTTCTTAACCACACATGCAAATAGGCTAATAAAGCCTAAAACAATGCATCCTTGTGAGTTTTACTCGAAATATATGCTATTTTAAGTCTTGCAAACATAAAAAGTAGTTTTTCACTCATTATGACAGTGATGTTCTTAAAATCCTGAGATAATGCAAAATAAGCAATAAAATGTTTTTCAACATAATTCCTACACAAAACATGCAACATGTCTAATAATGCCTGAAGACATGTAACTTTGTTAGTTTTACTATGAAAATTATCTTTTGTAAGTTTTGCAAATACGCAAGTTAGTTTTTTTAATTCAATATGACAGTATAACTGTCATACTAAATATGAAAGTTATATAAACATAACTCCAAAACTGAACATGCATTATGTCTAAAAATGCCTGTAATATTGTATTTATGTGAGTTTTACCAGAATCAAGTATTTTGGTAAGGTTTACAAATACAAAAAAAAGGTTTTACTCATAATGACAGTATCACTGCCACACGCAATAGACAGTTATTTAAACATAACTCCTAAACCAAACATGCTAAATGGCTAATAATGCGTGGGGAAATGTTTCTTTGTGATTTTTACTGGAAACAAATATTTTGTAAGGTTTGTAAAGACACAAATTATTTTTTTTACTCAATATAACTGTCATACTAAATATGAAAGTGATATAAACATAATTCCAAAACCAAACATGCATTATGTCCTAAATGCCTGTAATATTGTATCTATGTGAGTTTTACTACAATCAGGTATTTTGGTAAGGTTCACAAATACAACAATTAAGTTTTACTCTTAATGACAGTATAACTGCCACGTTCAAAATGACAGTTATTTAAACATAACTCCTAAACCACACATGCTAAATGACTAATAATGCTTGGAGAAATGTGCCTTTGTGAGTTTTACTGGAAAAAAAACATATTTTGTAAGGTTTATAAAGGTTAGTTTTTTTTACTTCATATGACGGTTTAACTGTCACACTAAATATAAAAGTTATATAATTATAACTCCAAAACCAAACATGCATTTTGTCTAAAAATGCCTGTAATATTGTTTCCATGTGAGTTTTACTACAATCAGTTGTTTTTGTAAGGTTTGCAAATACAACATATTGGTTTTACTCACTCTGACATTATACTGTCACAATCAATCTGACTGTTATTTAAACATAAATTCTAAACCACAGATGCAAAATAGCTAATAATGCCTGGAGAAATGTATTTTTGTGAGTTTTACTGGAAAAAAAAAAGTTGTAAGGTTTGTATGGACACAAGTTAGTTTTTTTTTACTCAATATGATGGTATAACTGTCTAACTAAATTTGAAAGTTATATAAACATAACTCCAATACCAAACATGCAATCCGTCTAGAAATGCCTGTAATATTGAATCTATGTGAGTTTTACTAGAATCAGGTATTTTGTTAAGGTTTACAAATACAAAAATTAGGTTTTACTCATAATGACAGTATAACTGCCACACACATTATGACAGTTATTTAAATATAACTCCTAAACCTCACATGCAAAATCAATCAATCAATGTTTATTTATATAGCCCTAAATCACAAGTGTCTCAAAGAGCTGCACAAGACACAATGACATCCTCGGTACAATAATGCCTGGAAAAATGTATCTTTGTGAGTTTTACTGCGAAAAAAAATATTTTGTAAGGTTTGTAAAGACACAAGTTATTTTTTTTTTACTCAAAATGACAGTGTAACTGTCATACTAAATGTAAAAGTTATATAATTATAACTCCTAAACCAAACATGCATTATGTCTAAAAATGCCTGTAATATTGTATCCATGTGAGTTTTACTAGAATTAGTTGTTTTTGTAAGGTTTGCAAGTACAAAATATTGGTTTTACTCACTATGACAGTAGTGGCGGCATGGCGTAGTGGGTAGAGCAACCGTGCCAGAAACCTGAGGGTTGCAGGTTAGCTCCCCGCCTCTTCCCATCCAAAAATCGCTGCCGTTGTGTCCTTGGGCGGGACACTTCACCCTTTGCCCCTGGTGCCACTCACATCGGTGAATTGAATAGGTGGTGGTCGGAGGGGCCGTTGGCGCAAATTGCAGCCACGCTTCCGTCAGTTTACCCCAGGGCAGCTGTGGCTATGAAAGTAGCTTACCACCACCAGGTGTATATGATTAATGGGTTCTACATGTAAAGCGACTTTGGGTATTCAGAAAAGCGCTATATAAATCTTAGTTATTATTATTATTATTATACTGTCACATTCAATCTGACAGTTATTTAAACATAACTCCTAAACCACACATTGAAAATGACTAATAATGCCTGGAGAAATCCATCCATCCATCCATCTTCTTCCGCTTATCCGAGGTCGGGTCGCGGGGGCAGCAGCTTAAGCAGGGAAGCCCAGACTTCCCTCTCCCCAGCCACTTCGTCCAGCTCCTCCCGGGGGATCCCGAGGCGTTCCCAGGCCAGCCGGGAGACATAGTCTTCCCAACGTGTCCTGGGTCTTCCCCGTGGCCTCCTACCGGTTGGACGTGCCCTAAACACCTCCCGAGAAATCTATCTCTGTGAATTTTTCTGGATTTTTTTTTTTTTTTTTAAAGTTTGTAAAAACACAAGTTAGTTTTTTTTAACTCAATATGACAGTACAACTGTCATAATAAACATGAAAGTTATATAATTATAACTCCAAAACCAAACTTGCAATCCGTCTGAAAATGCCTGTAATATTGAATCTATGTGAGTTTTACCAGAATCATATATTTTGGTAAGGTTTACAAATACAAAACTTGGGTTTTACTCATAATGACAGTATAACTGCAACATTTGATATGACAGTTATTTTAACATAACTCTTAAACCAGACATGCAAAATGGCTAGTAGTGCCTGGAGAAATGTATCTTTGTAAGTTTAACTAGAAAAAAAAAATAATTTGTAAAGTTTGTAAAGACAAAAGTTAGTTGTTTTTTTTACTCAATATGATGGTATAACTGTCAAACTAAATATGAAAGTTATATACACATAACTATAAAACCAAACATGCATTATGTCTAAAAATGCCTGTAATATTGTATCTATGTGAGTTTTACCAGAATCAAGTATTTTGGTAAGGTTTACATGTACAAAAATTAGGTTTTACTCATAATGCCAGATAACTGCAACATTCAATATGACAGTTGTGTAAACATAACTCCTAAAACACACATGCAAAATGGTTAATAATGCCTGGAGAAATGTATCTTTGTGAGTTTTACTGTAAGAAAATATATATTTTGTAAGGTTTTTAAAGACACAAGTTAGTTTTTTTTAACTCAATATGACAGTATTACTGTCATACAAAATGTAAAAATTATATAAACATAACTCCAAAACCAAACATGCATTTTGTCTAAAAATGCCTGTAATATTGTATCCATGTGAGTTTAACTAGAATCAGCTGTTTTTGTAAGGTTTGCAAATACAAAATATTGGTTTTAATGTGACAATATACTGTCACATTCAATCTGACAGTTATTTAAACATAACTCCTAAACTACAAATACTAAATGCTTAATAATAACTGGAGAAATGTATTTTTGTGAGTTTTACTGGAAAAAAAAAAATATTTTGTAAGGTTTGTGTAGACACAAGTTAGTTTTTTTACTCAATATGATGGAAACATGCCTTATGTCTAAAAAATCCTGTATAATTGTATCTATATGAGTTTTATCAGAATCAGGTATTTTGGTAAATACAAAAAATGGGTTTTACTCATAATGACAGTTTAACTGCCACACTCAATATGGCAGTTATTTAAACATAACTCCTAAACCAAACATGATTAATGGCTAATAATGCCTGGAGAAATGTATCTTTGTGAGTTTTACTGGAAAAAAATTATTATTAAGGTTTATAAAGACACAAGTTAGTTTTGTTTACTCAATATGATGGCATAACTGTCATACTAAATATGAAAGTTATATAAACATAACTCAAAAACCAAACATGCATTATGTCTAAAAATGCCTGTAGTAATGTGTCTATGTTAGTTTTACCAGAATCAGGTATTTTGGTAAGGTTTATATTTACAAACATTTGGTTTTACTCATAATGACAGTATAACTGCCACATTCAATATGACAGTTATGTAAACATTTGTGAGTTTAAATGGAAAAAACAAATTTGTAAGGTTTATAAAGACACAAGTTTTTTTTTTTTTTACTCATTATGATGATATAACTGTCATACTAAATATGAAAGTTATATAAACATAACTCCAAAACCAATGAATCTATGTTCGTTTTACTAGCATTAGGTATTTTGGTAAGGTTTACAAATGCAAAAATTAGGTTTTACTCATAATGACAGTGTAACTGCCACAATTATTATGACAGTTATGTAAACATAACTCCTAAACCACACAAGCAAAATGGTTAATAATGCCTGGAGAAATGTATTTTTGTGAGTTTTACTGGAAAAAACGAATTTGTAAGGTTTATAAAGACACAAGTTAGTTTTTTTTACTCAATATGATGATATAACTGTCATACTATATATGAAAGTTATATAAACATAACTCCAAAACCAAACATACTTTATGTGTAACAATTCCTGTAATATTGTATCTATGTGGGTTTTACCAGAATCAGGTATTTTGGTAAGATTTACAAATACAAAAAATAGGTTTTACTCATAATGACAGAATAACTGCCACACTCAAAATGACAGTTATTTAAACATAACTCCTAAACCAAACATGATAAATGGCTAATAATGCCTGGGGAAATGTATCTTTGTTAGTTTAACTGGAGAAAAAAAATATTTTGTAAGGTTTGTAAAGACATACTCATATTGACAGTATAACTGCCATGTTCAAAATGACAGTTATATAAACATGACTCCAAAATCAAACATGCATTATGTCTAAAAATGCCTGTAATATTAAATCTATGTGAGTTAGACCAGAATCAGGTATTTTGGTAAGGTTTACAAATACAAAAAGTAGGTTTTATTTTTAATGACAGTATAACTGCGGCATTCAACATTACAGTGATTTAAACATAACTCGTAAACTAAACATGCAAAATGACTAATAATGCCTGGAGAAATGTGTCTTTGTAAGTTTTACTGGAAAAAAATAGTTTTTAAGGTTTGTAAAGACACAAGTTAGTTTTTTTTTTACTCAATATGACAGTATAACTGTCGTACTAATTATGAAAGTTAAATGAACATAACTCCAAAACCAAACTTGCAATCCGTCTAAAAATGACTTTAATATTGAATATGTGTGAGTTTTACTATAATCAGGTATTTCGGTAAGGTTTACAAATACAAAAAATAGGTTTTACTCATAATGACAGTGTATCTGCCATATTCAAAATGACAGTTATTTAAACATAACTCCTAAACCAAACATGCTCAATGGCTAATAATGCCTGGAGAAATGTATCTTTGTGAGTTTTACTGGAAAACAATATTTTGTAAGGTTTGTAAAGACACAAGTTATTTTTTTACTCAATACGACAGTATAACTGTCACACTAAATGTAAAAAAAATTATAAACATAACTCCAAAACCAAACATGCAATATGTCTAAAAATGCCTGAAATATTGTATTCATGTGAGTTTAACTAGAATCAGTTGTTTTTGTAAGGTTTGCAAATACAAATTATTGGTTTTACTCACTATGACAGTATACTGTCACATTCAATCTGACAGTTATTTAAACATAACTCCTAAACCACACATTCAAAATGGCTAATAAAGCCTGGAGAAATGTATCTTTGTGAGTTTTACTGGAAAACAATATTTTGTAATGTTTGTAAAGACACGTTAGTTTTTTTTTTACTCAATATGACAGCATGACTGTCACACTAAATGTAAAAGTTATACAAACATAACGTCAAATCCAAACATGCAATCCGTCTAAAAATGCCTGTAATATTGAATATGTGTGAGTTTTACTAGAATCAGGTATTTTGGTAAGGTTCACAAATACAAAAAATAGGTTTTACTCATAATGACAGTGTATCTGCCATATTCAAAATGACAGTTATTTAAACATAACTCCTAAACCAAACATGCTCAATGGCTAATAATGCCTGGAACAAGTTATCTATGTGAGTTTTAATGGAAATAAATAATTTGTAAGGTTTATAAAGACACAAGTTAGTTTTTTTTTTAACTCAATATAATAGTATAGCTGTATACTAAATGTGAAAGTTAAAAAAGCCTGTAACATTGTATCTATGTGAGTTTTACCAGAATCAGGTATTTTGGTAAGGTTTACACACAACAATTAGGTTTTACTTATAATGACAGTATACTGTCACGTTCAACCTGACAGTTATTTAAACATAACTCCTAAACCACACATGTAAATTGGTTAATAATGCCTGGAGAAATGTATCTTTGTGAGTTTTACTAGAAAAAAATATTTTGTAAGGTTTTTAAAGACACACATTTGTTTTTATTTTACTTAATATGACAGTATAACTGTCATACTAAATGTATAGACTATATAAACATAACTCCAAAACCAAACATGTATTATGTTTAGAAATGCCTGTAATATTGTATCCATGTGAGTTTTACTAGAATCAGTTCTTTTTGTAAGGTTTGCAAAAACAAAATATTGGTTTTACTCACTATGACAGTATACTGTCACATTCAATCTGACAGTTATTTAAACATAACTCCTAAACCACACATGCAATTTGGTTAATAATGCCTGGAGAAATGTATCTTTGTGAGTTTTACTGGAAAAACATATTTTGTAAGGTTTTTAAAGACACATGTTAGTTTTTGTTTTTTTACTTAATATGACAGTATAACTGTCTTACTAAATATGAAAGTTATATAAACATACTCCAAAACCAAACATGCAATCCGTCTAAAAAATACCTTTAATATGGAATGTATGTGAGTTTTACTAGAATCAGGTATTTTGGTAAGGTTTACAAATACAAATATTATGTTTTACTCATAATGACAGTATAACTGCCACACTCAATATGACAGTTATTTAAACATAACTCCTAAAAGACTAATGCAAAACTGCTAATAATGCCTGGAGAAATGTATCTTTCTGAGTTTTACTGGGAAAAAAAATATATTTTGTTAGGTTTGTAAAGACTCAAGTTAGTTTTTTTTTTTTTTTACTCAATATGACAGTATAACTGTCATACTAAATGTTAAACATTTATAAATATAACTCCAAAACCATACTTGCCAACCCTGGTGGATTTTCCGGGAGATTCCCGAAATTCAGCGCCTCTCCCGAAAACCTCCTGGGACAAATTTTCTCCCGGAAATCTCCTGAAATTCAGGCGGAGCTGGAAGCCACGCCCCCTCCAGCTCCATGGGGACCTGAGTGACGTGTCAACAGCCTGTTTTCATGTCCGCTTTCCCACAATATAAACCAAACACGTTATAACTGTAGAATGATCGCGGGCGAGTTCTTGGTTTTTTATGTGGGTTTATTGTTAGGCAGTTTCATTAACATCCTCCCAGCGCGGTAACAACACACAACAACAGCAGTCATGTTTTATTCTACCGTAAAGCAGTGTGTCTGCCGTAAACAGCAATGTTGTTGTAATATATTGAGTTAGAGGCAATAACCAGGCGAGGTGATGAAGTACATCTCTTTACTGTAGACTTCAGAACAGACTCACACACTTGACGTCTGGTGCGCAACACCACATAAATCGTTGGCCAACCAAAAAGAAACCCAGTACGCTATAGCCAACATTCACCAGGAGATGGCAACAGACAAACATAGATCACTCTATTACATTCCTCCCCTTTTAGAAATGTAGAAGTTACTCAAAATAAATAAACAACCCAACCAAAAAATGCAGCAGCTCAATTAAAAAACTGTACTAAAGCCACGTTCTTTTTTTTTTTTTTTTAGTACTGAACTCTTAACCCTCATTTGTAAACAATAACATGCTTATTATACAAACAGTATTTGTACACCTTTAACACAGATTTTTATACTGTCTTCAGATATTCCGTTTTTTTGGTGGTACTCGGAACCTTTCTGGTTTGGTGTTCAGCATGGTTAGAAAAATAGTGACGGAGAAAAGAACAAGAACGGGCAATTCAACCCTTAACTCAACAATGAGTAGATGAGTGTTATGTGTGTGTATATGTGTAAATAAATGAACATTGAAATTCAAGTATTTTTTTCATATATATATATATATATATATATATATATATATATATATATATATATATATATATATATATATATATATATATATATATATATATACATGTCATAGTGAGTAAAAATCAATATTTTGTATTTGCAAAACTTACAAAAACAACTGATTCTGGTCAAACTCACATGGATACAATATAACAGGCATTTTTAGACATAATGCATGTTTAGTTTTGGAGTTATGTTTATATAACTTTAATATTTAGTATGACAGTTAGACTGTCATGTTAAGTAAAAAAAATCTAACTTGTCTCTTTACAAACCTTACAAAATATTTGTTTCCAGTAAAACTCACAAAGATACATTTCTCCAGGCATTATTAGCCATTTTGCATGTGTGGTTTAGTAGTTAAGTTTAAATAAGTGTCAGATTGAATGTGACAGTATACTGTCATAGTTAGTAAAACCAATATTTTGTATTTGCAAAATTACAAAAACAACTGATTCTAGTAAAACTCACATAGATACAATATAACAGGCATTTTTAGACATAATGCATGTTTGGTTTTGGAGTTATGTTTATATAACTTTTATATTTAGTATGACAGTTATACCATCATATTGAGTAAAAAAACAACTAACTTTTGTCTTTACAAACCTTATAAATTTTTTTTTTTTTTAGTAAAACTTACAAAGATACATTTCTCCAGGCACTATTAGCCATTTTGCATGTCTGGTTTAAGAGTTATGTTAAAATAACTGTCATATCTAATGTTGCAGTTATACTGTCATTATGAGTAAAACCCAAGTTTTGTATATGTAAACCTTACCAAAATATCTGATTCTGTTAAAACTCACATAGATTCAATATTTCAGGCATTTTTAGACGGATTGCAACTTTGGTTTTGGAGTTATGTTTATTTAACTTTCATAATTAGTACGACAGTTATACTGTCATATTGAGTAAAAAAAACTAACTTGTGTCTTTACAAACCTTAAAAACTTTTTTTTTCCCCCAGTAAAACTTACAAAGACACATTTCTCCAGGCATTATTAGTCATTTTGCATGTTTAGTTTAGGAGTTATGTTTAAATCACTGTAATGTTGAATGTGGCAGTTATACTGTCATTATAAATAAAACCTACTTTTTGTATTTGTAAACCTTACCAAAATACCTGATTCTGGTCAAACTCACATAGATTTAATATTACAGGCATTTTTAGACATAATGCATGTTTGGTTTTGGAGTTATGTTTATATAACTGTCATTTTGAACGTGGCAGTTATACTGTCAATATGAGTAAAAAAAAAACTAACTTGGTTTTTAAAGACTTACAAACCTTACAAAATATTTTTTTTCCAGTTAAACTAACAGAGATACATTTCCCCAGGCATTATTAGCCATTTATCATGTTTGGTTTAGGAGTTATGTTTAAATAACTGTCATATTGAGTGTGGCAGTTATTCTGTCATTGTGAGTAAAACCTATTTTTTGTATTTGTAAACCTTATTAAAATACCTGATTCTGGTAAAACCCACATAGATACAGTATTACAGGAATTGTTAGACATAAAGTATGTTTGGTTTTGGAGTTATGTTTATATAATTTTCATATTTAGTATGACAGATACACCATCACATTGAGTAAAAAAAAAACTAATTTGTATCTTAACAAACCTTACAAAATATTGATTTCCAGTAAAATTCACAAATATACATTTCTGTAGGCATTATTAGTCATTTTGCATTTGTGTTTTAGGAGTTATGTTTAAATAACTGTCATATTGAGTGTGACAGTTATACTGTCACTATGAGTAAAACCAAATTTTTGTATTTGTAAACCTTACCAAAATACCTATTTCTAGTAAAACTCACATGGATTCATTATTACAGGCATTTTTAGACAGATTGCAAGTTTGGTTTTGGAGTTATGTTTATATAACTTTCATATTTAGTATGACAGTTGTACTGTCATATTGAGTAAAAAAAAAACTAACTTGTGTTTTTACAAACTTTAAAAAATAAAAAAAAATTACAGAAAGAATCACAGAGATACATTTCTCCAGGCATTATTAGTCATTTTGCATGTGTGGTTTAGGAGTTATGTTTAAATAACTGTCAGATTGAATGTGACAGTATACTTTCACATTGAGTAAAACCAATATTTTGTACTTACAAACCTTACAAAAACAACTAATTCTAGTAAAACTCACATTAATACAATATTACAGGCATTTTTAGACATAATTCATGTTTGGTTTAGGAGTTATAATTATATAACTTTTACATTTAGTATGACAGTTATACTGTCATTTTGAGTAAAAAAAAATAACTTGTGTCTTTACAAACCTTACAAAATATTTTTTTTCCCAGTAAAACTCACAAAGATACATTTTTCCAGGCATTATTGTACCGAGGATGTCGTTGTGGCCTGTGCAGCTCTTTGAGACACTTGTGATTTGGGGCTATATAAATAAACATTGATTGATTGATTTTGCATGTGAGGTTTAGGAGTTATATTTAAATAACTGTCATATTGCGTGTGGCAGTTATACTGTCATTATGAGTAAAACCTAATTTTTTATTTGTAAACTTAACAAAATACCTGATTCTAGTAAAACTCACACAGATTCAATATTACAGACATTTTTAGATGGATTGCCTGTTTGGTTTTGAAGTTATGTTTATATAACTTTCAAATTTAGTAAGACAGTTATACCATCATATTGAGTAAAAAAAACTAACTTGTGTTCATACAAACCTTACAAAATATATTTTTTCCAGTAAAACTCACAAAAATACATTTATCCAGGCATTATTAGCCATTTTGCATCTGTGGTTTAGGAGTTATGTTTAAATAACTGTCATTTTGAATGTGGCAGTTCTACTGTCATTATGAGTAAAACTTAATTTTTGTATTTGTGAACCTTACCAAAATACCTGATTGTAGTAAAACTCACATAGATACAATATTACAGAAATTTTTAGACATAATGCATGTTTGGTTTTGGAATTATGTTTATATAACTTTCATATTTAGTATGACAGTTATACTGTCATATTGAGTAAAAAAACCAACTAACTTGTGTCTTTACAAACCTTACAAAATATTTTTTTCAGTAAAACTCACAAAGATACATTTCTCCAGGCATTATTAGTCATTTTGTTTGTGTGGTTTAGGAGTTATGTTTAAATAACTGTCAGATTGAATGTGACAGTATACTGTC
The DNA here is from genome assembly GCF_033978685.3 of Nerophis lumbriciformis. Taxonomy (NCBI): domain Eukaryota; kingdom Metazoa; phylum Chordata; class Actinopteri; order Syngnathiformes; family Syngnathidae; genus Nerophis; species Nerophis lumbriciformis. The sequence continues at coordinate 19,375,140 of NC_084552.2, read as the reverse complement.
ATAGTGAGTAAAACCAATATTTTGTATTTGCAAAACTTACAAAAACAATTGATTCTAGTAAAACTCACATGGATACATCAATACAGGAATTTTTAGACATAATGCATGTTTGGTTTTGGAGTTATGTTTATATAACTTTTACATTTAGTATGACAGTTATACTGTCATATTGAGTAAAAAAAAACTAACTTGTGTCTTTACAAACCTTACAAAAAAAAAAAAAATCCAGTAAAACTCACAAAAATGCATTTCTCCAGTAATTATTAGCCATTAAGCATGTTTGGTTTAGGAGTTATGTTTAAATAACTGTCATTTTGAATGTGGCAGTTATACTGTCATTATGAGTAAAACCTAATTTTTGTATATGTAAACCTAATCAAAATACCTGATTCTGGTAAAACTCACAGAGATTCAATATTGCAGGCATTTTTAGATGGATTGCAGGTTTGGTGTTGGAGTTATGTTTATATAACTTTCATATTTAGTGTGAAAGTTCCATCCATCCATCCATCCATTTTCTACCGCTTATTCCCTTCGGGGTCGCGGGGGGTGCTGGAGCCTATTTCAGCTACAATCGGGCGGAAGGCGGTGTACACCCTGGACAAGTCGCCACCTCATCACAGTATGAAAGTTATACTGTAATATTGAGTAAATAAAAACTAACTTGTGTTTTTACAAACCTTACAAAATATTTTTTTCCAGTAAAATTCACAGAGATACATTTTTCCAGGCATTATTAGTCATTTTGCATGTGTGGTTTAGGAGTTATGTTTAAATAACTGTCAGAATGAATCTGACAGTATACTGTCAGAGTGAGTAAAACCAATATTTTGTATTTGCAAACCTTACAAAAACAACTGATTCTAATAAAACTCGCATGGATATAATATTACAGGCATTTTTAGACATAATGCATGTTTGGTTTTGGAGTTATAATTATATAACTTTTACATTTAGTATGGCAGTTATACTGTCATATTGACTAAAAAAAAATAACTTTTGTCTTTACAAACCTTACAAAATATTTTTTTCAGTAAAACTCACAAAAAAACATTTCTCCAGGCATTATTAGTCATTTTATATGTGTGGTTTAGGAGTTATGTTTAAATAACTGTCAGATTGAATGTGACAGTACACTGTCATAGTGAGTAAAACCAATATTTTGTATTTGCAAACCTTACAAAAACAACTGATTCTAGTAAAACTCACATGGATACAATGTTACAGGCTTTTTTAGACATAAAGCATGTTTGGTTTTGGAGTTATGTTTATATAAATTTTACATATAGTATGACAGTTATACTGTCATATGGAGTAAAAAACAACTAACTTGTGTCTTTATAAACCTTACAAAATATTTTTTTCCCCAGTAAAACTCACAAAAATGCATTTCGCCAGTCATTATTAGCCATTTAAATGTTTGGTTTAGGAGTTATGTTTAAATAACTGTCATTTTGAACGTGGCAGTTATACTGTCATTATGAGTTAAACCTAATTTTTGTATTTGTAAACCTTACCAAAAATACCTGATTCTGGTAAAACTCACAGAGATTCAATATTACAGGCATTTTTAGACGGATTGCAAGTTTGGTTTTGGAGTTATGTTTATATAACTTTCATATTTAGTATGACAGTTATACTGTCATATTGAGTTAAAAAAAACAACTAAATTGTGTTTTTAAAAACCTTACAAAAAATTTTTTTTTCCAGTAAAATTCACAGAGATACATTTTTCCAGGCATTGTTAGTCAATTTGAATATGTGTGGTTTAGGAGTTATGTTTAAATAACTGTCAGATTGAATGTGACAGTATACTGTCATAGTGATTAAAACCAATATTTTGTATTTGCAAACCTTACAAAAACAACTGATTCTAGTAAAACTCACATGGATAAAATATTACAGGTATTTTTAGACATAATGCATGTTTGGTTTAGGAGTTATAATTATATAACTTTTACATTTAGTATGACAGTTATACTGTCATATTGAGTAAAAAAAATAACTTGTGTCTTTACAAACCTTACAAAAACATTTTTTTTTCAAGTAAAACTCACAAAGATACATTTTTCCAGGCATTATTAGCCATTTTGCATTTGAGGTTTAGGAGTTATATTTAAATAACTGTCATATTGCGTGTGGCAGTTATACTGTCATAGTGAATAAAATCTAATTTTTGTATTTTTAAACCTTAACAAAATACCTGATTCTAGTAATGCTCACATAAATTCAATATTAAAGGCATTTTTAGACGGATTGCATGTTTGGTTTAGGAGTTATGTTTAAATAACTGTCATTTTGAATGTGGCAGTTATACTGTCACTATGAGTAAAACCAAAATGTTGTATTAGCAAAACTTACAAAAACAACTGATTCTACTAAAACTCACATAGATACAACATATAGGCATTTTTAGACAAATTGCATGTTTGGTTTTGAAGTTATGTTTATATAACTTCAAATTTAGTAAGACAGTGATACTATCATATTGAGTAAAAAAAAACTAACTTATATCTATACAAACCTTACAAAATATTTTTTTCCAGTAAAACTCACAAAAATAAATTTTTCCAGGCATTATTAGCCATTTTGCATCTGTGGTTTGGAATTTATGTTTAAATAACTGTCAGATTGAACGTGACAGTATACTGTCATTATAAGTAAAACCTAATTTTTGTGTGTAAACCTTACCAAAATACCTGATTCTGATAAAACTCACATAGATACAATGTTACAGGCTTTTTTAACTTTCACATTTAGTATACAGCTATACTATCATATTGAGTAAAAAAAACCTAACTTGTGTCTTTATAAACCTTATAAATTATTTATTTCCAGTAAAACTCACATAGATAAATTGTTCCAGGCATTATTAGCCATTGAGCATGTTTGGTTTAGGAGTTTTGTTTAAATAACTGTCATTTTGAATATGGCAGATATTATAATAATATGTCATTATGAGTAAAACCTAATTTTTGTATTTGTAAACCATACCAAAATACCTGATTCTAGTAAAACTCACACATATTCAATATTACAGGCATTTTTAGACGGATTGCATGTTTGGATTTGGAGTTATGTTTGTATAACTTTTACATTTAGTGTGACAGTCATGCTGTCATATTGAGTAAAAAAAACTAACTTGTGTCTTTACAAACCTTACAAAATATTGTTTTCCAGTAAAACTCACAAAGATACATTTCTCCAGGCTTTATTAGCCATTTTGAATGTGTGGTTTAGGAGTTATGTTTAAATAACTGTCAGATTGAATGTGACAGTATACTGTCATAGTGAGTAAAAACAATAATTTGTATTTGCAAACCTTACAAAAACAACTGATTCTAGTTAAACTCACATGAATACAATATTTCAGGCATTTTTAGACATAATGCATGTTTGGTTTTGGAGTTATGTTTATCATTTTTTTACATTTAGTATGACAGTTATACTGTCATATTGAGTAAAAAAAATAACTTGTGTCTTTACAAACCTTACAAAATATTTTTGTTCCTTTATAACTTAAAAAGATACATTTCTCCAGGCATTATTAGCCATGTTGCATGTGTTGTTTAGGAGTTATGTTTGAATATTTGTCATATTGAGTGTGGCAGATACTGTCATTATAAGTAAAACCTAATTTTTGTATTCGTAAACCTTACCAAAATACCTGATTCTCGTAAAATGCACATAGATTCATTGGTTTTGGAGTTATGTTTATATAACTTTCATATTTAGTATGACAGTTATATCATCATATTGAGTAAAAAAAACAACTTGTGTCTTTATAAACCTTACAAATTCGTTTTTTCCAGTAAAACTCAATAAAGATACATTTCTCCAGGCATTATTAACCATTTTGCATGTGTGGTTTAGGAGTTATGTTTACATAACTGTCATAACAATTGTGGCAGTTATACTGTCATTATGAGTGAAACCTAATTTTTGTATTTGTAAACCTTACCAAAATACCTGATGCTAGTAAAACGAACTTAGATTCATTGGTTTTGGAGTTATGTTTATATAACTTTCATATTTAGTATGACAGTTATATCATCATATTGAGTAAAAAAAAAAACGTGTGTCTTTATAAACCTTACAAATTTGTTTTTTCCAGTAAAGCCCACAAAGATACATTTCTCCAGGCATTATTAACAATTTTGCATGTGTGGTTTAGGAGTTATGTTTACATAACTGTCATATTGAATGTGGCAGTTATATTGTCATTATGAGTAAAACCAAATGTTTGTATATGTAAACCTTACCAAAATACCTGATTCTGGTAAAACTCACATAGACACAATACTACAGGCATTTTTAGACATAATGCATGTTTGGTTTTGGAGTTATGTTTATATACATTTTCCAGACATTATTAGCCATTTATCATGTTTGGTTTAGGAGTTATGTTTAAATAACTGTCATATCAAATGTTGCAGTTATTATGAGTGAAACCCAAGTTTTGTATTTGTAAACCTTACCAAAATACCTGATTCTGGTAAAACTCACATAGATTCAACATTACAGGCATTTTAAGACATATTGCAAGTTTGGTTTAGGAGTTTGGTTTTGGAATTATTTTTATATAACTTTCATATTTAGTATGACAGTTATACCATCATCTTTAGTAAAAAAAAAACTAACTTTTGTCTTGAAAAACCTTACAAAATATTTTTACATTTCTCCAGTTATTATTAGCCATTTTGCAAGTGTGGTTTAGGAGTTACAGTATGTTTAAATAACTCTCAGATTGAATGTGACAATATACTGTCATAGTAGGTAAAACCTAGATTTTGTATTTGTAAACCTTACCAAAATACCTGATTTTGGTAAAACTCACATAGATACATTATTTCAGGCATTTTTAGACATAATGCATGTTTGGTTTTGGAGTTATGTTTAGATAACTCTCATATTTAGTATGACAGTTATGCCATCATATTGAGTAAACATTATTGTTTTCCAGTAAAACTCACAAAGATACATTCCTCCAGGAATTATCAGCCATTAATCATGTTTGGTTTAGGAGTTATGTTTAAATAACTGTCATATTGAGTGTGGCAGTTATACTGTCATTATGAGTAAAACCTATTTTTTGTATTTGTAAACCTTACCAAAATACCTGATTCTGATAAAACTCACATAGATACAATTATACAGGATTTTTTAGACATGAAGCATGTTTCCATCATACAAAATATTTTTTTTTTCTAGTAAAACTCACAAAAATACATTTCTCTAGTTAATATTAGCCATTTTGCATCTGTGGTTTAGAATGTATGTTTAAAAAAACATTCAGATTGAATGTGAAAGTATACTGTCATAGTGAGTAAAACCAAAATTGTGTATTTGCAAACCTTACAAAAACAACTGATTCTACTAAAACTCACATGGATACAATATTATAGGCATTTTTAGACATAATGCATGTTTGGTTTTGGAGTGATATTTATATAACTTTTACATTTAATATGACAGTTATACTGTCATATGGAGTAAAAAAAAAAAACTTGTGTCTTTACAAACCTTACAAAATATTTGTTTCCCAGTAAAACTCACAAAGGTACATTTTTCCAGGCATTATTAGCCATTTAGCATCTGTGGTTTAGGAGTTATGTGTGCACAACTGAGCACACAACAAGGAGACAAAGCAGAAGAACGCGGAAGATACAGCCATGGCGACGCCGACGACGAGTAAGATGAAGAAACACGCTTATAAGTTCCAAGCCGCAGCTGTGATTGGACTTGGATAGCCTCCGGGAAGAAGTAGTGGAATACCAAGTGCTTGGCAGTGAAGATCTTCCTCAGGAAGCAAAGATTGACCGGTTTTTGGCCATGCTCGGGAGGGATGGAAAATTCCAGACTCTCGTGCATTTGATGAAGGCACTTTTGTGCGTGCCACACAGCAATGCATCATCAGAGAGGGTGTTCAGCATGGTTATAAAAATAGTGACAGAGAATAGAACAAGGATGGACAATTCAACCCTTACCTCAACAATGAGTAGATGAGTGTTATGTGTGTGTATATGTGTAAATAAATGAAAACTGAAATTCAAGTATTTATTTTATATATATATATATATATATATATATATATATATATATATATATATATATATATATATATATATATATATATATATATATATATGTCTTATATCTCCTGATGATTGAGGGAACCCCTCATGAAACAGGCCTGTAGAGATGAAGTAGTCTTGTGATTTTTTTCCCCACACATACATATATATATATATATATATATACATATAGATAGAATTCACTGAAAGTCAAGTTTTTCTTATATATGTGTGTATATATATATATATATATATATATATATATATATATATATATATATATATATATATATATATATATATATATATATGTCTTATATCTCCTGATGATTGAGGGAACCCCTCATGAAACAGGCCTGTAGAGATGAAGTAGTCTTGTGATTTTTTTCCCCAAACATACATATATATATATATATATATATATATATATATATATATATATATATATATATATATATATATATATATATATATACATATAGCTAGAATTCACTGAAAGTCAAGTTTTTCTTATATATGTGTGTGTATATATATATATATATATATATATATATATATATATATATGTATATATATATATATATATATATATATATATATATATATATATATATATATATATATATATATATATGAAATACTTGACTTGGTGAATTCTAGCTCTAAATATACTCCTCCCCTCTTAACCACACCCCCAACCACGCCCCTACCCCACCCCTGACCGCGCCTTACCCACCCCCACCTCTTGAAATCGGAGGTCTCAATGTTAGCAAGTATGAGTTTAGGAGTTATATTTAAATAACTGTCATAGTGTGTGTGGCAGTTACACTGTCATATTGAGTAAAAAAAACTAACTTGTGTCTTTGCAAACCTCACAAAAGAAAATGTTTCTAATAAAAATCACAAAGATACATTTCTTCACGCATTATTAGACATTTTTCATCTGTGATTTAGGAGTTATGTTTAAATAACTGTCATATTGAGTGTGGCAGTTATACTGTCATTATGTGTAAAACCTAATTTTGTATTTGCAAACCTTATAAAAACAACTGATTCTAGTAAAACATAGATTCAATTTTACAGGCATTTTTAGACATTTTACATGTTTGGTTTAGGAGTTGTGTTTGAATGCATTTTTTATTGCTATTTTCGTTAGGCAAGGCCGACCGGCAGGAGGCCACGGGGAAGACCCAGGACACATTGGGAAGACTATCATTCAAGTACCTTGGGGTGTGGGTGGACAATAAGCTGGACTAGACTGTTAACACAGACCACTTGTACAGGAAAGGACAGAACTGTACTTCCTGAGGCGGCTGTCCTTTGTCCCACACGCCATTAGACTATTTTGTTTCAATTTATACCCCCATTATTTACTTTTCACTTTTTACAATTTTGTACACTACTGCTGGAATTTAAATTTTCCTGAGGGAACTCTCCTAAAGGAATCAATAAAGTACTATCTATCTATCTATCTATTTATTTATGTCTCCTGGCTGGCCTGAAAATGCCTCGGGATCCCCCGAGAAGAGCTGGACGAAGTGGCTGGGGAGAGGAAAGTCTGGGCTTCTCTGCTTAGCTTGCTGCCCCCGCAACCTGACCTCGGATAAGCAGGAAGAAAATGGATGGATTTAGTATGACAGTTATACTGTCATATTAAGTAAAAAACTAACTTGTGTCTTTGCAAACATTACAAAATATATTTTTTCTAGTAAAACTCACAAAGATACATAACTAAAGGCATTATTAGCCATTTTGCATGTGTGGTTTAGGACTTATGTTTAAATAACCGTCAGATTGAGTGTGACAGTATACTGTCATAGTGAGTAAAACCCATATTTTGTAATTGCAAACCTTATGAAAACAAATGATTCTACTAACACTCACATGGATACAATATTACAGGCATTTTTAGACATAATGCATGTTTGGTTTTGGAGTAATGTTTGTATAACTTTCATATTTAGTATGACAATAATACTGTCATATTGAATAAAAAAACTAACTTGTATCTGTACAAACCTTAAAAAATATTTTTTTTTCCCAGTAAAACTCACAAAGAGACATTTCTCCAGGCATTATTAGCCATTGTGCACATGTGGTTTAGGAGTTATGTTTAAATAAATGTCAAATTGAATGTGGCAGTTATACTGTTATTATGAGTAAAACCTAATTTTTGTAAATGTTAACCATACCACAATACCTGATTCTGGTAAAACTCACATAGATTCAATATTACAGGCATTTTTAGACATTTTACATGTTTGGTTTAGAGTTGTGTTTGAATTCATTTTTATTGCTTTTTTCATTAAGGCAAGTCCGACGGGCAGGAGGCCGCGGGGAAGACCCAGGACACATTGTGAGTGAAACCTATTTTTTGTAATTGTAAACCTTACCAAAATACCTGATTCTGGTAAAACTCACATAGATTCAATATTACATGCATTTTTAGACGGATTGCATGTTTGGTTTTGGAGTTATGATTATACACCTTTCATATTTAGTATGACAGTTATACTGTATATGACCATTGAGTAAAAAAAAACCTAACTTGTGTCTTTGCAAACCTTACAAAAGATCGTTATTCTAGTAAAGACTTAGACTTAGACTTTCTTTTTATTGTCATTCAAATTTGAACTTTACAGCACAGATAAGAACGAAATGTCGTAGTGCAGGATAAAAAAGCAATAAGGTGCATATTTCGATAAATAAATATATAAATACTATATATATATATATATATATATATATATATATATATATATATATATATATATATATATATATATATATATATATATATATATATATACATATATATATATAATAAATAAATATATATAAATATATATAAATAGATAAATAGATTACTGTGCAGATAAATATATTGCACTTTTTCCACATGCGCCCACGTTTATGGGTGTATGTTATATTGTTTTTTTTTCATTCCAGCGAGTTAATTCATTTTGAGGGGAGTTGAGGAGATAATTTAATTATGATGCGTTCAAGAGTCTTACGGCCTGAGGGAAGAAGCTGTTACAGAAGCTGGAGGTTCTGCTTCGGAGGCTGCGGAACCTCTTTCTAGAGTCCAGCAGTGAAAACTGTCCTTGGTGGGGGTGGGAGGAGTCTTTGCAAATTTTCTGAGCCCTGGTCAGGCAGCACTTTTTGCGATCTCCTGGATAGGAGGAAGAGGAGTCCCGATGATCTTTTCCGCCGTCCTCACCACTCTCTGGAGATACTTCCAGTCTGAGGCACTGCAGGCTCCAGTCCAGACAGAGATGCTGTTGGTCAGCAGGCTCGCTATAACAAAGATACATCTCTCCAAGCATTATTAGTTATTTTGCAATTGTTGTTTAGGAGTTATGTTCAAATAACTGTCATAGTGAGTAAAACCTAAATTTTGTATTTGCAAACCTTTCAAAAACAACTGATTCTAGTAAAACTCACACAGATACAATATTGCAGGCATTTTTAGACATAATGCATGTTTGGTTTTGGAGTTATGTTTCTATAACTTTCATATGTATGACAGCTATACTGTTATATTTATTAAAAAAACACTAACTTGTGTCTTTACAAACCTTACAAAATATTGTTTTCCCAGTAAAACTCACAAAGATACATTTCAACAGTCATAATTAGCCATTTTGCATGTGTGGTTTAGAAGTTATGTTTAAATAACTGTCATATGGAGTGTGACCGTAAAGTCATAGTGAGTAAAACAAACCAACTTGTGTCTTTGCAAACTTTACAAAATATAATCATTCTAGTAAAGGAAACAAAGAGACATTTCTCCAAGCATTATTAGCCATTTTGCATTTGTTGGTTAGGAGTTATGTTTAAATAACTGTCAAAGTAAATAAAACCTAATTTTGGTATTTGAAAACCTTACAAAAACAACTGATTCTAGTAAAACTCACACAGATACAATATTACAGGCATTTTTAGACATAATACATGTTTGGTTTTGGAGTAATGTTTGGCGCAGTGGAAGAATGGCCGTGCGCGACCCGAGGGTCCCTGGTTCAATCCCCACCTAGTGCCAACCTCGTCATGTCCGTTGTGTCCTGAGCAAGACACTTCACCCTTGCTCCTGCTGGGTGCTGGTTAGTGCCTTGCATGGCAGCTCCCTCCACCAGTGTGTGAATGTGTGTGTGAATGGGTAAATGTGGAAGTAGTGTCAAAGCGCTTTGAGTACCTTGAAGGTAGAAAAGCGCTATAAAAGTACAACCCATTTATTTATTTATTTATATATAGTAAGACAGCTATACTGTTATATTGAGTAAAAAAAACTAACTTGTGTCTTTACAAACCTTACACAATATATTTTTTCTAGTAAAACTCACAAAGAGACATTTCCCCAGGTATTATTAGCCATTGTGCATGTGTGGTTTAGGAGTTATGTTTAAATAAATGTAAAATTGAATGTGGCAGGTATACTGTCATGAGTAAAACCACATTTTTGTAATTGTAAACCTTACCAAAATACCTGATTCTGGTAAAACTCCCATAGATTCAATATTACATGAATTTTTAGACGGATTGCTTGTTTGGTTTTGGAGTTATGTTTTTACAACTTTCATATTTAGTATGACAGTTATACTGTCATATTGAGTAAAAAAAAACAACCAACTTGCGTCTTTGCAAACCTTACAAAAGATCATTATTCTGGTAAAGACTTAGACTTTCTTTTTATTGTCATTCAAATTTGAACTTTACAGCACAGATAACACAATTTCGTTACATAAGCTCATGGTAGTGCAGGATAAAAAAGCAATAAGGTGCATATATAAATAAATATACATAATAAATAAATATATATATAAAATAAATAAATATACTTAAATATATATAAATAAATAAAAAGATTACTGTGCAGATAAATATATTGCACTTTTTCCACATGTGCCCGCGTTTATGGGTGTATGTTATATTGGGTTTATTTTTTTATTCCAGCGAGTTAATCCATTTTGAGGGGAGTTGAGGGGATCATTTAATCATAATGCGTTCAAGAGTCTTACGGCCTGAGGGAAGAAGCTGGAGGTTCTGCTTCGGAGGCTGCGGAACCTCTTTCTAGAGTCCAGCAGTGAAAACAGTCCTTGGTGGGGGTGGGAGGAGTCTTTGCAAATTTTCTGAGCCCTGGTCAGGCAGCACTTTTTGCGATCTCCTGGATAGGAGGAAGAGGATTCCTGAAGATCTTTTCCGCCGTCCTCACCACTCTCTGGAGAGACTTCTGAGGCACTGCAGGCTCCAGTCCAGACAGAGATGCTGTTGGTCAGCAGGCTCTCTATAACAAAGATACAGTTCTCCAAGCATTATTAGCTATTTGCATTTGTGGTTCAGGATTTATGTTTAAATAACTGTCATAGTGAGTAAAACCTAAATTTTGTATTTGCAAACCTTACAAAAACAATTGATTCTAGTAAAACTCACAGATACAATATCACAGTCATTTTTAGACATAATGCATGTTTGGTTTTGGAGTTGTGTTTATATAACTTTCATATTTAGTATTACAGTAATACTGTCATATTGAGTAAAAAAAAAGAAACTAATTGTGTCTTTACAAACCTTACAAAATATTTTTCCCAGTAAAACTCAAAGATACATTTCTACAGGCATTATTAGCCATTTTGCATGTGCGGTTTAGGATTTGTGTTTAAATAACTGTCATATTGAGTGTGACAGTAAAGTCATAGTGAGTAAAACAAACTAACTTGTGTCTTTGCAATGCTTACAAAAGAAATGTTACTAGTAAAACTCACAAAAGATACATTTCTTCATGCATTATTAGAAAATGTTCATGTGTAGTTTAGGAGTTATGTTTTAATAACTGTCAAATTGAGTGTGGCAGTAATACTGTCATTAAGTGTTAAACCTAATTTTTGTATTTGCAAACCTTACAAAAACAACGGATTCTAGTAAAACTCACATAGATTCAATATTGCAGGCATTTTAGACATTTCACATGTTTGGTTTAGGAGTTGTGTTTGAATACATTTTAATTGCTTTTTTCGTTAGGGCAAGTCCGACCGGCAGGAGGCCACGGGGAAGCCCCAGGACACATTGGGAAGACTATGTCAGCCGGCTGGCCGAAGTGGCTGGGGAGAGGGAAGTCTGGGCTTCTCTGCTTAGGCTGCTGCCCCCGCAACCCAACCTCGGATAAGCGGAAGAAAATGGATACATTTAGTATGACAGTTATACTATTATATTGAGTAAAAAAAAACTAACTTGTGTCTTTAAAAACCTTACAAATTATACGTTTTCTAGTAAAACTCACAAAGATACATCTCCAGGCATTATAAGCCATTTTGCATGTGGTTTAGGGGTTATGTTTAAATAACTGCCATATTGAATGTGGCAGTTATACTGTCATTATGAGTAAAACCTAATTTTTGTAATTGTAAACCTTACCAAAATACCTGATTCTGGAAAAACTCACATAGATTCAATATTACAGGCATTTTTAGACGGATTGCATGTGTAGTTTTGAAATTATGTTTATACAACTTTCTTATTTAGTATGACAGTGATACTATCATATTGAGTAAAAAAAACTAACTTGTGTCTTTGCAAACCTTACAAAAGAACATTTTAGTAAAACTCACAAAGATACATTTCTTCATGCATTATTAGAAAATGTTCATGTGTAGTTTTGAAGTTATGTTTATATAACTTTCATATATAGTATGACAGTTATACTGTTATATTGAGTAAAAAAAACTAACTTGTGTCTTTACAAACCTTACAAAATATTGTTTCCCAGTAAAACTCACAAAGATACATTTCTACAGGCATTATTAGCCATTTTGTATGTGTGGTTTAGGAGTTATGTTTAAATAACTGAAATTGAGTGTGACAGTTTACTGTCAAAGTGAGTAAAAGAAAAACTAACTCGTGTCTTTGCAAACCTTACAAAAGAAAATGTTACTAGTAAAACTCACAAAGAAACATTTCTTCATGCATTATTAGAAAATGGTCATGTGTAGTTTAGAGTTATGTTTAAATAACTGTCATTTTGAGTGTGGTAGTATAACTGCCACACATATTGAGTTATAAAGTTAAAGTGTAAAACCTAATTTTTGTATTTGCAAACCTTACAAAAACAACTGATTCTTGTAAAACTCACATAGATTCAATATTAAAGGCATTTTAGACATTTTACATGTTTTGTTTAGGAGTTGTGTTTGAATACATTAGTATTGCTTTTTTCGTTAAGGCAAGTCCAAACGGCAGGAAGCCACGGGGAAGACACAGGACACATTGGGAAGATTATATCAGCTGGCTGGCCTGGGAACGCCTCGGGATCCCCCGAGAAGAGCTGGACGAAGTAGCTGGGCTTCTCTGCTTAGGCTGCAGCCCCCGCAACACGACCTCGGATAAGCGGAAGAAAATGGATGGATTTAGTATGACAGTTATACTATCATATTGAGTAAAAAAAAACTAACTTTTGTTTTTGTAAACATTCAAAATATATTTTTTCTAGTAAAACTCACCAAGATACATAGAGTTTAAATAACTGTCATAGTAAGTAAAACCTTACAAAAACAACTGATTCTAGTAAAACTCACATGGATTCAATATTACAGGCATTTTTACACATTTTGCATGTTTGGTTTAGAAATTATGATGGAACACACTCTTATTGCTTTTTTCGCATTATCTCAGGATTTTAAGAATATTACTGTCACATTGAGTAAAAACTACTTTCTGTGTTTGCAAGGATTAAAAAAAGCATATTTTTCGAGTAAAACTCCTAAGGATGCATTATTTCACGCATCATTAGCCATTTAGCATTTGTAGTTTAGGAGTTATGTTTAAATAACTGTCATATTAAATGTGACAGTATACTCTCATATAGAGTAAAACCTAATTTTTGTATTTGCAAACCTTACAAAAACAACTGATTCTAGTAAAACTCACATGAAATCATTATTACAGTTATTTTTAGACATTTTGCCTGTTTGGTTTAGAAATTATGATGGAATACATTTGTATTGCTTTTTTCGCATTATCTCAGGATTTTAGGAATATTACTGTCATATTGAGTAAAACACTACTTTTTGTGTTTGCAAGCCTTAAAAAAGCATATGTTTCGAGTAAAACTCACAATAATGCATTATTTCAGGCAATATTAGCTCATTGTTATGTGTAGTTTAGGAGTTATGTTTATTTACTGTCATATTGAGTGTACATTGTCATGGTGAAAAAAACCTAATTTTTTTCATTTTCAAAAATTTCAAACACAAGCGATTCATTATTACAGGCATTTTTACACATTTTGCATGTTTGATTTAGTAAATATGATTGAATATATTTTCATTGCTTTTTTCGCATTATCTGAGGATTTTAGGAATAATACTGTCAAATTGAGTAAAAAACTACTTTTTGTGTTTGCAAGATTTGAAAAAGTATATGTTTCGAGTAAAACTCCGTATAATGCATTATTTGAGGCATCATTAGCCATTTTGCATGTGTAGTTAGGAGTTATTTTTAAATAACTGTCATATTGAGTGTGACAGTATACTGTCATAGTGAGTAAAACTTAATTCTTGTATTTGCAAACCTTATAAAAACAAGTGATTCTAGTAAAACTCACATGGATTTAATATTACAGGCATTTTTAGACATTTTGCATTGTTGGTTTAGGAATTATGTTGGAATACATTTTTATTGCTTTTTTCGCATTATCTCAGGATTTTAAGAACATTACTGTCAATTGAGTAAAAAAATACTTTTTGTGTTTGCAAGCCTTAAAAAAGCATATGTTTCGAGTAAAACTCACAATAATGCATTAGTTCAGGCAATATTAGCTAATTTTTATGTGTAGTTTAGGAGTTATGTTTATTTACTGTCATATTGAGTGTACTTGTCATGGTGAAAAAAACTTAATTTTTTTTGCAAAAATTTCAAACACAACCGATTCTAGGAAAACTCACATGGATTCAATATTACAGGCATTTTTACAAATTTTGCAGGTTTAGTTCAGAAATTATGATTGAATATATTTTTATTGCTTTTTTCGCATTATCTCAGGATTTTAGGGATATAACTGTCATATTGAGTAAAAAACTACTTTTTGTGTTTGCAAGATTTAAAAAAGCATATGTTCAGAGTAAAACTCCGTAGAATGCATTATTTGAGGGATCATTAGCCATTTTGCATGTGTAGTTAGTAGTTATGATTACAAAACTGTCATATTGATTGTGACAGTTTACTTTCATAAAGAGTAAAACCTAATTTTTGTTTTTGCAAACCTTTCTAAAACAACTGATTCTAGTAAAACTCACATGGATTTAATATTACAGGCATTTTTAGACGTTTTGTATTGTTGGTTTAGGAATTATGTTGGAATACATTTTTATTGCTTTTTTCGCATTATCTCAGAATTTTAAGAACATTACTGTCATATTGAATAAAAACTACTTTTTGTGTTTGCAAGCCTTAAAAAGCATATGTTCGAGTAAAACTCACAAGAATGCATTATTTCAGGCAATATTAGCTCATTTTTAAGTGTAGTTTAGGAGTTATGTTTAAATTACTGTCATATTGATTGTACATTGTCATGGTGAAAAAAACCTAATTTTTGTATTTGCAAAAATTTCAAACACAACCTAATCTAGTAAAACTCACATGGATTCAATATTACAGGCATTTTTACACATTTTGCATGTTTGATTTAGGAAATATGATTGAATATATTTTCATTGCTTTTTTCGCATTATCTCAGTATTTTAGGAATATTATTGTCATATTGAGTAAAAAACTACTTTTTGTGTTTGCAAGATTTGAAAAAGCATATGTTTCGAGTAAAACTCCGTAGAATGCATTATTTGAGGCATCATTAGACATTTTGCATGTGTAGTTTAGGAGTTATGATTAAATAAATGTCATATTGAGTGTGACAGTTTATTTTCATAAAGAGTAAAACCTAATTTTTGCTTTAGCAAACCTTACTAAAACAACTTATTCTAGTTAAACTCACATGGATTCAATAATACAGGCATTTTTGCACATTTTGCATGTTTAGTTTAGAAATTATGATTGAATACATTTTTATTGCTTTTTTCGCATTATCTCAGGATTTTAAGAACATTACTGTCATATTGAGTAAAAAAAATACTTTTTGTGTTTGCAAGCCTTAAGAAAGCATATGTTTCGAGGAAAACTCCCAAGGATCCATTATTTCAAACATTATTAGCCATTTTGCATGAGTAGTTTAGAAGTTATGATTAAAAAACTGTCATATTGAGTGTGACAGTTTACTTTCATAAAGAGTAAAACCTAATTTTTGCTTTTGCAAACCTTACTAAAACAACTGATTCTAGTAAAACTCACATGGATTTAATATTACTGGCATTTTTAGACATTTTGCATTGTTGGTTTAGGAATTATGTTGGAATACATTTTTATTACTTTTTTCGCATTATCTCAGAATTTTAAGAATATTACTGTCATATTGAGCAAAAACTACTTTTTGTGTTTGCAAGCCTTAAAAAAGCATATGTTTCGAGTAAAACTCACAAGTATGCATTGTTTCAGGCAATATTAGCTCATTTTTAAGTGTAGTTTAGGAGTCATGTTTAATTTACTGTCATATTGAGTGTACATTGTCATGGTGAAAAAAAACAAATTTTTGTATTTGCAAAAATTTCAAACACAACCTAATCTAGTAAAACTCACATGGATTCAATATTACAGGCATTTTTACACATTTTGCATGTTTGATTTAGGAAATATGATTGAATATATTTTCATTGCTTTTTTCGCATTATCTCAGGATTTTAAGAACATTACTGTCATATTGAGTAAAAATATACTTTTTGTGTTTGCAAGCCTTAAAAAAAAGCACATGTTTCGAGGAAAACTCCCAAGGATCCATTATTTCAAACATTATTAGCCATTTTGCATTAGTAGTTTAGGAGTTATGATTAAAAAACTGTCATATTGATTGTGACAGTTTACTTTCATAAAGAGTAAAACCTAATTTTTGTTTTTGCAAACCTTACTAAAACAACTGATTCTATTAAAACCCACATGGATATAGTATTACAGGCAATTTTAGACATTTTGCATTGTTGGTTTAGGAAATATGTTGGAATACATTTTTATTGCTATTTTTGCATTATCTCAGAATTTTAAGAACATTACTGTCATATTGAGTAAAAAACTACTTTTTGTGTTTGCAAGCCTTAAAAAAAAGCATATGTTTCGAGTAAAACTCACAAGAATGCATTATTTCAGGCAATATTAGCTCATTTTTATGTGTAGTTTAGGAGTTTTGTTTAATTTACTGTCATAATGAGTGTACATTGTCATGGTGAAAAAAAACTAATTTTTCTAATTGCAAACCTTTCAAACACAACTGATTCTAGTAAAACATACATTGATTCAATATTACAGGCATTTTTACACATTTTGCATGTTTGGTTTAGGAATTATAATGGAATACATTTGTTTTTGCTTTTTTCGTATTATCTCAGGATTTTAAGAACATCACTGTCATATTGAGTAAAAAACTACTTTTTGTGTTTGCAAGATTTAAAAAAGCATATGTTTTGAGTAAAACTCCCAAGGATGCATTATTTCAGGCATCGATCAATCGTAGGCAAAGACAAATAGGTCCTAGGTGAGGGATCAGACAAAGAGCAGCTCAAAGACCTTCATGAAAAGTACAAATCGAGGTCCTAGTTTTTTCCTCGCCCGGACGCGGGTCACCGTGGCTCCCCTGTGGAGCCAGGCCCAGAGGTGGGGCACGATGGCGAGCGCCTGTTGGCTGGCTCAGCTCAATGAAGCAACGTGGTTCCCTCCTCCAATGGGCTCACCACTCATGGGCTGGGTTATAGAGGTCGGGTGCAGTGTGAGCTGAGCGGCAGCCGAAGGCAGGGCACTTGGCGGTCCGATCATCGGCTACATAAGCTAGCTCTTCTGACGTGAAATGTCACCTCGCTGGGAGGGAAGGAGCCTGAGCTGTCTGATTGTGGCGGGTCGCACCCTGTATGATCAGTTTGTCACCGATTCTGTTGTTAACTTTTATGGACAGAATTGCAGTCATGGCGTTGAGGGGATCCGGTTTGGTGGTTGCAGGATTAGGTCTCTGCTTTTTGCAGTTGATGTGGTCCTGATGGCTTCAACTGGCCAGGATCTCCAGCTCTCATTGGATGGCCGAGTATGAAGCGACTGGGATGAGAATCAGCACCTCCAAGTCCGAGTCCATGGTTCTTGCCCGGTAAAGGGTGGGGTGCCATTTCCAGGTTGAGGAGGCGATGGCACATACTAGATGGCCCCAAGTGGAGGAGTTCAAGTACCTAGGAGTCTTGTTCACGAGTGAGGGAAGAGTGGAACATGAGATCCACAGGCAGATCGGTGCGGCGTCTTCAGTAATGAGGACGCTATATCGATCCATTGAGGTGAAGAAGGAGCTGAGCCAGAATTAAAAGCTCTAAATTTACCGGTCGATCTACATTCCCATCCTGCACCCATGGTCATGGTTATGACCGAAAAGACAAGATCCCGGGTACAAGCGGCCAAATTGAGTTTCCTCCGCCGGGTGGCGGGTCTCTCCCTTAGAGATAGGATAAGAAGCTCTGTCATCCGGGAGGAACTCAGAGTAAAGCGCTGCTCCTCCACATTGAGAGGAGCCAGATGAGGTGGTTCGGGCATCTGCTCAGGATGCCACCCGAACGCCTCCCGAGGGAGGTGTTTAGGGCAAGTCCGACCGGCAGGAGGCCACGGGGAAGACCCAGGACACATTGGGAAGATTATGTCTCCCGGCTGGCCTGGGAACGCCTCAGGATCCCCCGAGAAGAGTTGGAAGAAGTGGCTGGGGAGAGGGAAGTCTGGGCTTCTCTGTTTAAGCTGCTGCCCCCGCAAACCGACCTCGGTTAAGCGGAAGAAAATGGATGGATTTAGTAACGACAACAAAAAATGCCCATCCATCCATTTTCTACCGCTTATTCCCTTTTGGGGTGGCAGGGAGCGCTGGAGCCTATCTCAGCTACAATCGGGCGGAAGGCGGGGTACTCCCCGGACAAGTTGCCATCTCATCGCAAAAAATGATTCTAGTAAAACTCACATGGATACAATTTTACATGTATTTTTAGACATAATGCATGTTTGGTTTTGGAATTATGTTTATATAACTTTCATATGTATTATGACAGTTATACTGTCATCTTGAGTAAAACTAACTTGTGTCTTTACAAACATTACAAACTATGTTTTTCCAGTAAAACTCACAAAAATAATGTTTTCCAGGCATTATTAGACATTTTTCATGTGTGGTTTAGGAAATATGTTTAAATAACTGTCATATTGAATGTGGCAGTTATACTGTTATTATGTGTAAAAACCAAATTTTTGTATTTGCAAACCTTACAAAAACAACTGATTCTAGTAAAACTCACATAGATTCAATATTACAATATTATATTACAGGCATTTTTAGACATTTTTTAGATATTTTTATTGCTTTTTTCGTTAGGGCAAGTCCGATCGGCAGGAGGCCACGGGGAAGACCCAGGACACATTGGGAAGACTATGTCTCAGGCTGGCCTGGGAACGCCTCGGGATCCCCCGAAAAGAGCTGGACAAAGTGGCTGGGGAGAGGGAAGTCTGGGCTTCTCTGCTTAGGCTGACCTCGGATAAGCGGAAGAAAATGGATGGATTTAGTATGACAGTTATACTGTCATATTGAGTAAAAAAACTATTTTTCATAGATTCAATATTACAGGCATCTTTAGATGGATTGCATGTTTGGTTTTGGAGATATGTTTATACAACTTTCATATTTAGTATGACAGTTATACTGTCATATTGAGTAAAAAAAAACAAAAAACTTGTGTCTGCAAACCTTACAAAAAACTAACAAAGATACACTTTTCCAAGCATTATTAGCATTTGTTGTTTTGGAGTTATAATGCTTGCGTTGAGAGGCGACGGGCTCGGGTGGCAATTCTTGTTGCCCCCCGGCTAAAAGCCTGCACGTTGGAGTTCAACCCAGTGGACCAGTGGGTAGCTTTCCTCCGCCTTCGGGTGGGGGGACGGGTCCTGACTGTTGTTTGGCCTTACGCGCCAAACGGCAGCTCAGAGTACCCACCCTTTTTGGATTCACTCGAGGGAGTACTGGAAAGTGCTCCACCGGGTGATTCCCTCGTTCTACTGGGGGCCTTCAACGCTCATCTTGGCAACAACAGTGAAACCTGGAGAGGCGTGATTGGGAAGAATGGCCGCCCGGATCTGAAACCGAGTGGTGTTTTGTTATTGGACTTTTGTGCTCGTCACAGATTGTCAATAACAAACACCAAGTTCAAACATAAGGGTGTCCATATGTGCACTTGGCACCAGGACACCCTAGGCCGCAGTTCCATGATGGATTTTGTAGTTGTGTCATCGGATTTGCGGTCTCATGTTTTGGACACTCGGGTGAAGAGAGGGGCGGAGCTTTCTACCGATCACCACCTGGTGGTGAGTTGGCTGCGATGGTGGGGGAGGATGCCTGACAGACCTGGCAGGCCCAAACGCATTGTGAGGGTTTGCTGGGAACGCCTCCGGAAGAACTTTGAACATGTCACGAGGGAGGCGCTGGACATTGAGTCTGAGTGGACCATGTTCCGTGCCTCTCTTGTCGAGCCGGCTATGGCCCCAAGGAGTTTGGTGCCTGTCGTGGCGGTAATCCTAGAACCCGCTGGTGGACACCAGCAGTGAGGGATGCCGTCAAGCTGAAGAAAGAGCCTATCGGGTCCTTTTGGCTCATGGGACTCCAGAGGCAGCCGACAGGCCAAGCGAAGTGCGGCTTCAGCGGTCGCAGAGGCAAAAACTCGGACATGGGAGGAGTTTGGAGAAGCCAAATCGGCTTCGAAGCGATTCTGGACCACCATCCGCCGGCTCAAGGGGGGGGAGCAGT
Organism: Nerophis lumbriciformis; assembly: GCF_033978685.3. Classification (NCBI taxonomy): domain Eukaryota; kingdom Metazoa; phylum Chordata; class Actinopteri; order Syngnathiformes; family Syngnathidae; genus Nerophis; species Nerophis lumbriciformis. The sequence goes on along the minus strand of NC_084552.2, from coordinate 19,354,164 downwards.
GCACTGTAACACCGTGTATGGTGAGGATGGTGCGCTGCTGACCTCTACTGCAGCTGTTATTGATGGAGGGAATACTTTGAAGACCTCCTTAATCCCACCAACATGTCTTCCTATGAGGAAGCAGTGCCTGGGGAATCTGTGGTGGGCTCTCCTATTTCTGGGGCTGAGGATGCCAAGGTAGTTAAAAAGCTCCTCAATGGCAACGCCCTGGGGGTGGATGAGATCCGTCCGGAGTTCCTTAAGGTTCTGGATGCTTTGGGGCTGTCTTGGTTGACAAGACTCTGCAACATCGCGTGGTCATTGGGGGCGGTACTTCTGGATTGGGAGACCGGGGTGGTGGTTCCTCTCTTTAAGAAGGGGAACCAGAGGGTGTGTTTCAACTATCGTGAGATCACACTCCTCAGTCTTCCCGGTAAGGTCTATTCATGTGTACTGGAGAAGAGGCTACGCCGGATAGTCGAACCTCGGATTCAGGAGGAACAGTGTGGTTTACGTCCTGGTCGTGGAACTGCGGACCAGCTTTATACTCTCGGCAGGGTCCTTGAGGGTGCATGGGAGTTTGCCCAACCAGTCTACATGTGCTTTATGGACTTGGAGAAGGCATTCGACCATTTACCCCTGGAAGTCCTGTGGGGAGTGCTTAGAGAGTATGGGGTAACGGACTGTCTTATTGTGGCGGTTCGCTCCCTTTGCAAGAGTCAGAGCTTGGTCCGGCAATGCGGACCCGTTTCCAGTGAGGGTTGGACTCCGCCAAGTCTTATTGTGGCGGTTCGCTCCCTTTGCAAGAGTCAGAGCTTGGTCCGGCAATGCGGACCCGTTTCCAGTGAGGGTTGGACTCCGCCAAGGCTGCCCTTTGTCACTGATTCTATTCATAACCTTTATGGACAGAATTTCTAGGCGCAGTCAGGGCGTTGAGGGGATCCGGTTTGGTGTCTGCAGGATTAGGTCTCTGCTATTTGCAGATGATGTGGTCCTGATGGCTTCATCTGGCCAAGATCTTCAGCCCTCACTGGATCGGTTCGCAGACGAGTGTGAAGTGACTGGGATGTGAATCAGCACCTCCAAGTCCAAGTCCATGGTTCTCGCCCGGAAAAGGGTGTAGTGCCATCTCCGGGGAGGAGATCTTGCCCCAAGTGGAGGAGTTCAAGGACCTCAGAGTCTTGTTCACGAGTGAGGGAAGAGTGGATCGTGAGATCAACAGGCGGAACGGTGCGGCGTCTTCAGTAATGCGGACGCTATATTGATCCGTTGTGGTGAAGAAGGAGCTGAGCCGGAAGGCAAAGCTTTCGATTTACCGGTCGATCTACGTTCCCATCCTCACCTATGATCATGAGCTTTGTGTCATGGCCGAAAGGACAAAATCACGGGTACAAGCGGCCGAAATGAGTTTCCTCCGCCGGGTGGCGGGGCTCTCCCTTAGAGATAGGGTGAGAAGCTCTGTCATCCGGGAGGAGCTCAAAGTAAAGCCATTGCTCCTCCATTTCGAGAGGAGCCAGATGAGGTGGTTCGGGCATCTGGTCAGGATGCCACCCGAACGCCTCCCTAGGGAGGTGGTTCGGGCATGTCCGACCGGTAGGAGGCCCAGGAAGACCCAGGAAACGGGAAGCTTATCTCTCCCGGCTGGCCTGGGAATGCCCCAGGATCCCCCGGGAGGAGCTGGACGAAGTGGCTGGGGAGAGGAAAGTCTGGGCTTCCCTGCTTAGGCTGCAGCCCCCGCGACCCGACCTCGGATAAGCGGAAGAAAATGAATGGCTGGATGGATGGAGTTATGTTTAAATAACTGTCATAAAGAGTAAAACCTCATTTTTGTATTTGTAAACCTTACCAAAACAACTGATTTTAGTAAAACTCACACAGATTCAATATTACAGGCATTTTTAGATATTTTGCTTATTTGGTGTAGGAATTATGATGGAATACATTGTTTTTGCTTATTTCGCATTATCTCAGGATTTTAAGAACTTTACTGTCATATTGAGGAAAACAAATACTTTTTGTGTTTGCAAGCCTTAAAAAAGCATATGTTTCGAGTAAAACTCACAAGAATGCCTTATTTCAGGCATTTTTAGCCATTTTTTATGTGTAGTTTAGGCATACTTGCCAAGCCTCCTGGATTTTCCAGGAGACTCCCGAAATTCAGCGCCTCTCCCGAAAACCTCCCTGGACAAATTTTCTCCCGAAAATCTCCCGAAATTCAGGCTGATCTGAGTGAGGACAGCCTGTATTCACGTCTGCTTTCCCACGATATAAACAGCATGCCTGCCCAATCACGTTATAACTGTAGAATGATCGAGGGCGAGTTCTTGGTTTCTTATGTGGGTTTATTGTTAGGTAGTTTCATTAACGTCCTCCCAGCGCGGTAACAACACAAAACAACAGCAGTCACGTTTTCGTCTACCGTAAAAGCAGTTTGTCTGCCGTAAACAGCAATGTTGTGACACTCTTTAAACAGGGCAATACTGCCATCTACTGTACATGCATATGTGACAATAACATCCAGGGCTTTTAGAGAGTGCAGTGCACAACTGCGCACACAACAAGGAGACGAAGCAGAAGAACGCGGAAGATACAGCCATGGCGACGCCGACGACGAGCAAGATGAAGAAACACGCTTATAAGTTCCAAGCCGCAGCTGCGATTGGACCTGGATAGCCTCCGGGAAGAAGTAGTGGAATACCAAGTGCTTGGCAGTGAAGATCTTCTTCAGGAAGCAAAGATTGACCGGTTTTTGGCCATGCTCGGGAGGGATGGAAAATTCCAGACTCTCGTGCATTTGATGAAAGCACTTTTGTGCGTGCCACACAGCAATGCATCATCAGAGAGGGTGTTCAGCATGGTTATAAAAATAGTGACAGAGAATAGAACAAGGATGGACAATTCAACCCTTAACTCAACAATGAGTAGATGAGTGTTATGTGTGTGTGTATATGTGTAAATAAATGAAAACTGAAATTCAAGTATTTATTTTATATATATATATATATATATATATATATATATATATATATATATATATATATATATATATATATATATATATATATATATATGTCTTATATCTCCTGATGATTGAGGGAACCCCTCATGAAACAGGCCTGTAGAGATGAAGTAGTCTTGTGATTTTTTCCCCCACACATACATAAATATATATATATATATATATATATATATATATATATATATATATATATATATATATATATATATATGAAATACTTGACTTGGTGAATTCTAGCTCTAAATATACTCCTCCCCTCTTAACCACACCCCCAACCACGCCCCCACCCCACCCCCGACCATGCCTTCCCCACCCCCACCTCCTGAAATCGGAGGTCTCAATGTTGGCAAGTATGAGTTTAGGAGTTATGTTTAAATAACTGTCATTGTGAGTGTGGCAGTTACACTGTCATATTGAGTAAAAAAAAACTAACTTGTGTCTTTGCAAACCTCACAAAAGAAAACGTTTCTAATAAAAATCACAAAGATACATTTTTACACGCATTATTAGAAATTTTTCATGTGTGGTTTAGGAGTTATGTTTAAATAACTGTCATATTGAGTGTGGCAGTTATACTGTCATTATGTGTAAAACCTAATTTTGTATTTGCAAACCTTATAAAATCAACTGATTCTAGTACATGTATGGTTTAGGAGTTGTGTTTGAATACATTTTTTATTGCTATTTTCGTTAGGGCAAGGCCGACCGGCAGGAGGCCACGGGGAAGACCCAGGACACATTGGGAAGACTATCATTCAAGTACCTTGGGGTGTGGGTGGACAATAAGCTGGACTGGACTGTTAACACAGACCACTTGTACAGGAAAGGACAGAGCTGTACTTCCTGAGGCGGCTGTCCTTTGTCCCACACGCCATTAGACTGTACAACTCTTCTCTGGGGGGAGGGGGGCTACTAGGATGACAGGGGATGCAAATCAATAAGAGTGCAATATTTTTTCAAAACATGGTCACTACTGCCTAGTTTCTCTTGTTATATTCTTATTTTACTGTTATATGTTTATTCTCATTGTTGCTTTTTATTTTTATTCTATTGTAATATGTTTCTATTTTGTTTCAATTTATACCCCCATTATTTACTTTTCACTTTTTACAATTTTGTACACTACTGCTGGAATTTAAATTTTCTTGAGGGAACTCTCCTGAAGGAATCAATAAAGTACTATCTATCTATCTATCTATTTATGTCTCCTGGCTGGCCTGTAAATGCCTCAGGATCCCCCGAGAAGAGCTGGACAAAGTGGCTGGGGAGAGGAAAGTCTGGGCTTCTCTGCGTAGGCTGCTACCCCCGCAACCTGACCTCGGATAAGCAGGAAGAAAATGGATGGATTTAGTATGACAGTTATACTGTCATATTAAGTAAAAACTTGTGTCTTTGCAAACATTAGAACAATATTTTTTTTCTAGTAAAACTCACAATGATACATAACTCAAGGCATTATTAGCCATTTTGCATGTGTGGTTTAGGACTTATGTTTAAATAATCGTCAGATTGAGTGTGACAGTATACTGTCATAGTGAGTAAAACCCATATTTTGTAATTGCAAACCTTATGAAAACAAATGATTCTACTAAAACTCACATGGATACAATATTACAGGAATTTTTAGACATAATGCATGTTTGGTTTTGGAGTAATGTAAACTAACTTGTATCTGTACAAACCTTAAAAAATATTTTTTTTTCCAGTAAAACTCACAAAGAGACATTTCTCCAGGCATTATTAGCCATTGTGCACATGTGGTTTAGGAGTTATGTTAAAATAAATGTCAAATTGAATGTGGCAGTTATACTGTTATTATGAGTAAAACCTAATTTTTGTAAATGTTAACCTTACCACAATACCTGATTCTGGTAAAACTCACATAGATTCAATATTACAGGCATTTTTAGACATTTTACATGTTTGGTTTAGAGTTGTGTTTGAATACATTTGTATTGCTTTTTTCATTAGGGCAAGTCCGACGGGCAGGAGGCCGCGGGGAAGACCCAGGACACATTGGGAAGACTATGTCTCCCGGCTGGGCTGTCGAACGCCTCGGGATCCCCCGAGAAGAGCTGGACGAAGTGGTTGGGGATAGGGAAGTCCGGGCTTCTCTGCTTAGGCTGCTGCCCCTGCAACCGGACCTCGGATAAGCGGAAGAAAATGGATGGATTTAGTATGACAGTTATACTGTCATATTAAGTAAAAAAAACTAACTTACAAAATATATTTTTTCTAGTAAAACTCACAAAGATACATATCTACAGGCATTATTAGCCATTTTGCATGTGTGGTTTAGGAGTTATGTTTAAATAACTGTCATATTGAATGTGGCAGTAATACTGTCATCATGACCTAATTTTTGTAATTGTAAACCTTACCAAAATACCTGATTCTGGTAAAACTCACAAAGATTCAATATTACAGGCATTTTTAGACAGATTACATGTTTGGTTTTGGGGCTATGTTTATACAACTTTCATATAGGGACGGCGTGGCGCAGTGGAAGAATGGCCGTGCGCAACCCAAGGGTCCCTGGTTCGATCCCCACCTAGTACCAACCTCGTCATGTCCGTTGTGTCCTGAGCAAGACACTTCACCCTTGCTCCTGATGGGTGCTGGTTAGCGCTTTGCATGGCAGCTCCCTCCATCTGTGTGTGAATGGGTAAATGTGGAAGTAGTGTCAAAGCGCTTTGAGTACCTTGAAGGTAGAAAAGCGCTATACAAGTACAACCCATTTATCATTTATATTTGGTATAACAGTTATACTATCATATTGAGTACAAAAAACAAACTTGTGTCTTTGCAAACCATACAAAAGATCATTTTTTTAGTTAATCTAACAAAGATACATTTCTCCAAGCATTATTAGTCATTTTGCATTTGTTGTTTAGGAGTTATGTTTAAATAACTGTCATAGTGAGTAAAACCTAATTTTTGTATTTGCAAAAACCTTACAAAAACAACTGATTCTAGTAAAACTCACATGGATGCAATATTGCAGGCATTTTTAGACATGATGCATGATTGATTTTGGAGTTGTGTTTATATAACTTTCATATTTAGTATTACAGTAATACTGTCATATTGAGTAATAAAAACTAACTTGTGTCTTTACAAACCTTACCAAATATTTTTTTTTCCTGCAAAACTCACAAAGAGACATTTCTCCAGGCATTATTAGCCATTTGGCATGTGTGGTTTAGGAGTTATGTTTAAATAACTGTCAGATTGAGTGTGACAGTATACTGTGAGTAAAACCCATATTTTGTATTTGCAAACCTTACAAAAACAACTGATTCTAGTAAAACTCACATGGATACAAAATTACAGGCATTTTTAGAGATAATGCATGTTTGGTTTTGGAGTTATGTTTATATAACTTTCATATTTAGTATGACAGTAACACTGTCATATTGAGTAAAAAAAAACTAACTTGTGTCGGTACAAACATTACGAAATATTTTTTTTCCAGTAAAACTCACAAAGAGACATTTCTCTACCAAAATACCTGATTCTGGTAAAACTCACATAGATTCAATATTACATGCATTTTTAGACGGATTGCATGTTTGGTTTTGGAGTTTTGATTATACAACTTTCATATTTAGTATGACAGTTATACTGTATATTACCATTGAGTAAAAAAAAAACCTAACTTGTGTCTTTGCAAACCTTACAAAAGATCGTTATTCTAGTAAAGACTTAGACTTAGACTTAGACTTTCTTTTTATTGTCATTCAAATTTGAACTTTACAGCACAGATAAGAACGAAATGTCGTAGTGCAGGATAAAAAAGCAATAAGGTGCATATTTCGATACCGTTGTGGTGAAGAAGGAGCTGAGCCGGAAGGCAAAGCTCTCAATTTACCGGTCGATCTACGTTCCCATCCTCACCTATGGTCATGAGCTTTGGGTTATGACCGAAAGGACAAGATCACGGGTACAAGCGGCCGAAATGAGTTTCCTCCGCCGGGTGGCGGGGCTCTCCCTTAGAGATAGGGTGAGAAGCTCTGTCATCCGGGGAGAGCTCAAAGTAAAGCCGCTGCTCCTCCTCATCGAGAGGAGCCAGATGAGGTGGTTCGGGCATCTAGTCAGGATGCCACCCGAGCGCCTCCCTAGGGAGTTGTTTAGGGCACGTCCGACCGGTAGGAGGCCACGCGGAAGACCCAGGACACGTTGGGAAGACTATGTCTCCCGGCTGGCCTGGGAACGCCTCGGGATCCCCCGGGAGGAGCTGGACGAAGTGGCTGGGGAGAGGGAAGTCTGGGCTTCCCTGCTTAGGCTGCTGCCCCCGCGACCCGACCTCGGATAAGCGGAAGAAGATGGATGGATGGATGGATGGAATATATAAATACTATATATATATATATATATATATATATATATATATATATATATATATATATATACATATATATATATATATATATATATATATATATATATATAATAAATAAATATATATAAATATATATAAATATATATAAATAGATAAATAGATTACTGTGCAGATAAATATATTGCACTTTTTCCACATGCGCCCACGTTTATGGGTGTATGTTATATTGTTTATTTCATTCCAGCGAGTTAATTTATTTTGAGGGGAGTTGAGGAGATAATTTAATTATGATGCGTTCGTGAAGAAGCTGCTACAGAAGCTGGAGGTTCTGTTTCGGAGGCTGCGGAACCTCTTTCTAGAGTCCAGCAGTGAAAACTGTCCTTGGTGGGGGTGGGAGGAGTCTTTGCAAATTTTCTGAGCCCTGGTCAGGCAGCACTTTTTGCGATCTCCTGGATAGGAGGAAGAGGAGTCCTGATGATCTTTTCCGCCGTCCTCACCACTCTCTGGAGATATTTCCAGTCTGAGGCACTGCAGGCTCCAGTCCAGACAGAGATGCTGTTGGTCAGCAGGCTCGCTATAACAACGATACATCTCTCCAAGCATTATTAGCTATTTTGCATTTGTTGTTTAGGAGTTATGTTTAAATTACTGTCAAAGTAAATAAAACCTAATTTTGGTATTTGCAAACCTTACAAAAACAATTGATTCTAGTAAAACTCACACAGATACAATATTACAGGCATTTTTAGACATATTACATGTTTGGTTTTGGAGTAATGTTTGGCGCAGTGGAAGAATGGCCGTGCGCGACCCGAGGGTCCCTGGTTCAATCCCCACCTAGTACCAACCTCGTCATGTCCGTTGTGTCCTGAGCAAGACACTTCACCCTTGCTCCTGATGGGTGCTGGTTAGCGCCTTGCATGGCAGCTCCCTCCATCAGTGTGTGAATGGGTAAATGTGGAAGTAGTGTCAAAGCGCTTTGAGTACCTTGAAGGTAGAAAAGCGCTATACAAGTACAACCTATTTATTTATACATAGTATGACAGCTATACTGTTATATTGAGTAAAAAAAACTAACTTGTGTCTTTACAAACCTTACACAATATATTTTTTCTAGTAAAACTCACAAAGAGACATTTCCCCAGGTATTATTAGCCATTGTGCATGTGTGGTTTAGGAGTTATGTTTAAATAAATGTCAAATTGAATGTGGCAGGTATACTGTCATGAGTAAAACCTAATTTTTGTAATTGTAAACCTTACCAAAATACCTGATTCTGGTAAAACTCACATAGATTGAATATTACATGCATTTTTAGACGGATTGCTTGTTTGGTTTTGGCGTTATGTTTTTACAACTTTCATATTTAGTATGACAGTTATACTGTCATATTGAGTTAAAAAAACAACTAACTTGCGTCTTTGCAAACCTTACAAAAGATCATTATTCTGGTAAAGACTTAGACTTTCTTTTTATTGTCATTCAAATTTGAACTTTACAGCATAGATAACACAATTTCGTTACATAAGCTCATGGTAGTGCAGGATAAAAAAGCAATACGGTGCATATATAAATAAATAAATAAATATACATAATATATAAATATACATATAAAATAATATACTTAAATATATTTAAATAAATAAAAAGATTACTGTGCAGATAAATATATTGCACTTTTTCCACATGCGCCCACGTTTATGGGTGTATGTTATATTGTTTTTTGTTTATTCCAGCGACTTAATCCATTTTGAGGGGAGTTGAGGGGATAATTTAATTATAATGCGTTCAAGAGTCTTACGGCCTGAGAGAAGAACCTGGAGGTTCTGCTTCGGAGGCTGCAGAACCTCTTTCTAGAGTCCAGCAGTGAAAACAGTCCTTGGTGGGGGTGGGAGGAGTCTTTGCAAATTTTCTGAGCCCTGGTCAGGCAGCGCTTTTTGCGATCTCCTGGATAGGAGGAAGAGGATTCCTGAAGATCTTTTCCGCCGTCCTCGCCACTCTCTGGAGAGACTTCCAGTCTGAGGCACTGCAGGCTCCCGTCCAGACAGAGATGCTGTTGGTCAGCAGGCTCTCTATAACAAAGATACAGTTCTCCAAGCATTATTAGCTATTTGCATTTGTTGTTTAGGATTTATGTTTAAATAACTGTCATAGTGAGTAAAACCTAAATTTTGTATTTGCAAACCTTACAAAAACAATTGATTCTAGTAAAACTCAGATACAATATCACAGGCATTTTTAGACATAATGCATGTTTGGTTTTGGAGTTGTGTTTGTATAACTTTCATATTTAGTATTACAGTAATACTGTCATATTGAGTAAAAAAAAAAAAAAAAACTAACTTGTGTCTTTACAAACCTTACAAAATATTTTTCCCAGTAAAACTCAAAGATACATTTCTACAGGCATTATTAGCCATTTTGCATGTGCGGTTTAGGATTTATGTTTAAATAACTGTCATATTGAGTGTGACAGTAAAGTCATAGTGAGTAAAACAAACTAACTTGTGTCTTTGCAATGCTTACAAAAGAAAATGTTACTAGTAAAACTCACAAAAGATACATTTCTTCATGCATTATTAGAAAATGTTCATGTGTAGTTTTGGAGTTATGTTTTAATAACTGTCAAATTGAGTGTGGCAGTTATACTGTCATTAAGTGTTAAACCTAATTTTTGTATTTGCAAACCTTACAAAAACTGATTCTAGTAAAACTCACATAGATTCAATATTGCAGGCATTTTAGACATTTCACATGTGTGGTTTAGGAGTTGTGTTTGAATACATTTTAATTGCTTTTTTCGTTAGGGCAAGTCCGACCGGCAGGAGGCCACGGGGAAGCCCCAGGACACATTGGGAAGACGGTTGCCAGCCGGCTGGCCTGGGAACGCTTCGGGATCCCCTGAGAAGAGCTGGACGAAGTGACTGGGGAGAGGGAAGTCTGGGCTTCTCTGCTTAGGCTGCTGCCCCCGCAACCCGACCTCGGATAAGCGGAAGAAAATGGACACATTTAGTATGACAGTTATACTATTATATTGAGTAAAAAAAACTAACTTGTGTCTTTAAAAAAACCTTACAAATTATATGTTTTCTAGTAAAACTCACAAAGATACATCTCCAGGCATTATAAGTCATTTTGCATGTGGTTTAGGGGTTATGTTTAAATAACTGCCATATTGAAAGTGGCAGTTATACTGTCATTATGAGTAAAACCTAATTTTTGTAATTGTAAACCTTACCAAAATACCTGATTCCGGTAAAACTCACATAGATTCAATATTACAGGCATTTTTAGACGGATTGCATGTGTAGTTTTGAAATTATGTTTATACAACTTTCTTATTTAGTATGACAGTGATACTATCATATTGAGTAAAAAAAACTAACTTGTGTCTTTGCAAACCTTACAAAAGAACATTTTAGTAAAACTCAAAGATACATCTCCAGGCATTATTAGCCATTTTGCATTTGTTGTTTAGGAGTTCTGTTTAAATAACTGGCATAGTGAGTAAAACCTAATTTTTGTATTTGCAAACCTTACAAAAACAACTGATTCTAGTAATACTCACATGGATACAATATTACAGGCATTTTTAGACATAATGCATGTTTGGTTTTAGAGTTATGTTTATATAACTTTCATATTTAGTATGACAGTAAAACTGTCATATTGAGTAAAAAAAACTAACTTGTGTCTTTGCAATCCTTACAAAAGATCATTATTCTAGTAAAACTCACAAATATACATTCCTCCAGGCATTATTAGCCACTTTGCATGTGTGGTTTAGGAGATATGTTTTAAACAACTGTCATATTTAGGTGGCAGTTATATGTCTATGCGTAAAACCTAATTTTTGTATTTGCAAATCTTTCAAAAACAACTGATTACAGTAATTGTCACATAGTTTTAATATTACAGGTATTTTTAGACATTTTGCATTGTTGGTTTAGGAATTATGTTGCAATACATTTTTATCGCATTATCTCAGGATTGTAAAAATATTAGTCATATTGAGTAAAAAACTACTGATTGGGTGTGGCAGTTATACTGTCATTATGTGTAAAACCTAATTGTTGTATTTGCAAACCTTACAAAAACAACTGTTTGTCGTAAAACTCACATGGATAAACTATTACAGGCATTTTTAGACATAATACATCTTTGGTTTATGAATCGTGTTCGATTGCTCCTGCTCACAGAACCACACAGCCAGCGCACAACACACGAGCCACAAGCCCACAGCCCAAGGCAGTTAAATACCCCTGCAAATCCTCAAGGCACGACACTTACTTTGGAGTCAGAGTTTCCTCTGCCCCTGCGTATTGTGGGATTCTGGGGGTTCTTTTCGGTAGCCTGCGGGTCTGCTGGGTAGTCTTGGGGATTCCTTCTCAACCTGCGCGCGTTCACCCGGTCCTCCTTGTCAAGCCTGACGATCCTCCTGGTCGCTCCTTTTTAAATGTGTGCAGCCCTTATGCTCCACAGGTGCGTCTGATTTCAGGTGCCGTTCGATTGGGCACTTTGGTTGTCAGGGGCAACAAGCTAAAAGGGGCAACGTCTTAAAATGCCAGCAAAGTCCACAAGGAATAAACTTATGCAATTAAAAATACAGTCAAAGTCCTCAAAGTGTAAAAACATGCAATCAAATTGTAAAATGTAAAAACATGCAATTAAAATCTACAACAATAAAAACACTCAGACATGCATGACAATGAAACAAAAAAAATAAAATCCCCTACTTGTGTCCCATCACATCCCCCCATACATTATCGTTGTCAGTCCCTGCAACGGGGGGAACTCTCGTCTGCATAGCGGGCAGGCAACTGTCGGTCAAAGCCTTTTTTTAGCTCTTTAAAGGACGTCTGACACTCTGGTGTCCACACTATTTTGTGGGCCTGTGCCTTCTTTATTTAGGGGACGGGCTATTTTAGCAAACCCAGCCACAAAACGTTGATAATAGCCTGCCAATCCAAGAAACGCTCTCACTTCCTTGACAGTGGTCGGAGCGGCCCAGTCCTGTACTGCCTTAATTTTACCTGGGTCCGGTCTCACTCCATCCCGATCCACCACGTGTCCCAAGAATTTCACCTCACGCTGAAAGAGCTTGCACTTAGAGGGCTTGAGTTTAAGTCCATGTCGCTGCAACCGTTCAAACACCTGGTCCAGGTGCTGTAGATGGGCAGTGAAATCAACAGAAAAAAATATTATGTCATCAAGATAAACCAACAATGATTCCGCTATTTGACCATTCAAACAATGAAGTATAAGCCGTTGGAAAGTGGCAGGTGCATTGCATAGACCAAATGGCATGCGTTCAAACTCGAACAGTCCGAGGGGAGTTGTAAATGCAGTCTTTTCACGATCGTCCGGGTGCACCTCCACTTACCCACTAGCGAGGTCTAAGGTCGAAAACCATTCAGATTTGCTCAAACCAGTTAGGGTCTCTTCGATTCAGGGGAACGGAAAGGCGTCTTTATGTGTAACTGAGTTTAACCTCCGGTAGTCTACACAAAAACACCAACTCCCATCCTTTTTGCGGACTAACACTATAGGCGCTGCCCAGGGACTGCAGCTTACCTTTATCACTCTCTGTTCAAGCATACCTGAAAGCATGCAGTGTCTTCACTTCCTTATGCAACAGAGGCGGGATGGGTCGGTATCTCTCCCTGGTAGGGGCGGAATCTCCAGTCAGTATCCTGTGTTGCACAACACTGGTCCTTCCAAAGTCCTCATGTTGTGCAAACACCTTCTCCCACTTCGCCAGCAGGGCGCGTAACTGCACCTGTTGCTGCTCAAACAGATCCGGCTTATCACTCAAATCCCTAACATCTGGGGACAGTTCTGGATTGGTTTGGGCTGTGGCATCAATGAGTGACACTTCTACCACACCCTCCTCTACTAGAGATAAACACAGATCCTCAGCTCCATGCACATCACTATCATCAACACAGAACAGCTGCCCTAGCTTCTCAAATCGTTTTAAGGAAATACTGTAGGAATGGGGGTTATAAACACGGAGGGGCAGCCTACCTCTGTTCACCACGACCAGTGATTTTGCCACGCCAACTGCACCGGCAGTTGGCGTGGCAGGGCGCAGTAGTTAGCCCCGCACCAACATCTCCTTTGGGGGATATGTAATACTAGTCTTCGAGGCCAATCTCACGTGGCCTAGCAAGCCATCTTCAGCAGCAAGAGCTTCTATACGGGAACATGTAGCAAAAGCTTCCCTCCACACCTTTTGCTTTTGAAGATGCCGAAGAGTAGAGGTCTTAGGACATTTAAAAACGGCATCCCAACAACCCACGATTAGATTCATACCTATTATGAAGGGGTGTGTACAGTTTTGATCCGCAACAATTACTACTCCTTTTTCGGGAACTTTAACACCCTCTACCTCAAAATCAAGAACCGCATAGCCGATATAGGGGATTTCCAGGCCATTAGCTGCTCTTAGACGAAAAAGGGTAGGGGTCCTTTCGAGCTTAGCTTCGGTAAAGTGAGCATTAAATAGGCTTTCGGACATTAGCGTCACTTGGGACCCGGTGTCTAAAAGTCCTGGCAGAATAGTGCCTCCAACATCTACTTGTATTGTGGGGCATTGACCTACAAATGTTTCTGGAGCCCTGGATGATGTTGGCGTGGTGGCCAGCCCTGCAACTCGGATCTCAGCAGCAGGGACATTTAGTTTAAATCCGGTGCATGTGTAGTTGCAGTGCTGAATTTTTAGACATAATGCATGTTTGGTTTTGGAGTTATGTTTATATAACTTGTGTTTATAGTATGACAGTTATACTGTTATATCGAGTAAAAAAAACTAACTTGTGTCTTTGCAAACCTTACAAAAGAAAATGTTACTAGTAAAACTCACAAAGATACATTTCTTCATGCATTATTAGAAAATGTTCATGTGTAGTTTTGAAGTTATGTTTATATAACTTTCATATATAGTATGACAGTTATACTGTTATATTGAGTAAAAAAAACCTAACTTGTGTCTTTACAAACCTTACAAAATATTGTTTCCCAGGAAAACTCACAAAGATACATTTCCACAGACATTATTAGCCATTTTGTATGTGTGGTTTAGGAGTTATGTTTAAATAACTGAAATTGAGTGTGACAGTATACTGTCAAAGTGAGTAAAAAAAAATTAACTCGTGTCTTTGCAAACCTTACAAAAGAAAATGTTACTAGTAAAACTCACAAAGATACATTTCTTCATGCATTATTAGAAAATGGTCATGTGTCGTTTAGGAGTTATGTTTAAATAACTGTCATTTTGAGTGTGGTAGTATAACTGCCACACATATTGAGTTATAAAGTTAAGTGTAAAACCTAATTTTTGTATTTGCAAACCTTACAAAAACAACTGATTCTTGTAAAACTCACATAGATTCAATATTAAAGGCATTTTAGACATTTTACATGTTTTGTTTAGGAGTTGTGTTTGAATACATTAGTATTGCTTTTTTCGTTAAGGCAAGTCCAAACGACAGGAGGCCACTGGGAAGACACAGGACACATTGGGAAGATTATATCAGCTGGCTGGCCTGGGAACGCCTCGGGATTCCCCGAGAAGAGCTGGACGAAGTAGCTGGGGATAGGGAAGTCTGGGCTTCTCTGCTTAGGCTGCAGCCCCCGCAACACGACCTCGGATAAGCAGAAGAAAATGGATGGATTTAGTATGACAGTTATACTATCATATTGAGTAAAAAAAAAACTAGCTTTTGTTTTTGTAAACATTCAAAATATATTTTTTCTAGTAAAACTCACAAAGATACATGGAGTTTAAATAACTGTCATAGTAAGTAAAACCTATTTTTTGTTTTTGAAAACCTTACAAAAACAACTGATTCTAGTAAAACTCACATGGATTCAATATTACAAGCATTTTTACACATTTTGCATGTTTGGTTTAGAAATTATGATGGAACACATTTTTATTGCTTTTTTTGCATTATCTCAGGATTTTAAGAATATTACTGTCACATTGAGTAAAAACTACTTCTGTGTTTGCAAGGATTAAAAAAAGCCTATTTTTCGAGTAAAACTCCTAAGAATGCATTATTTGAGGCAACATTAGCCATTTAGCATTTGTAGTTTAGGAGTTATGTTTAAATAACTGTCATATTAAATGTAACAGTATACTCTCATATAGAGTAAAACCTAATTTTTGTATTTGCAAACCTTACAAAAACAACTGATTCTAGTAAAACTCACATGCATTCAATATTACAGTTATTTTTAGACATTTTGCCTGTTTGGTTTAGGAATTATGTTGGAATACATTATTATTGCTTTTTTCGCATTATCTCAGGATTTTAAGAACATTACTGTCATATTGAGTAAAAAACTACTTTTTGTGTTTGCAAGCCTTAAAAAAGCATATGTTTCGAGTAAAACTCACAATAATGCATTATTTCAGGCAATATTGGCTATTTTTTATGTGTCGTTTAGGAGTTATGTTTATTTACTGTCATATTGAGTGTACATTGTCATGGTGAAAAAAAACCTAATTTTTTTATTTGCAAAAATTTCAAACACAACCGATTCTAGTAAAACTCACATGGATTCAATATTACAGGCATTTTCACACATTTTGCATGTTTGATTTAGGAAATATGATTGAATATATTTTCATTGCTTTTTTCGCATTATCTCAGGATTTTAGGAATATTACTGTCATATTGAGTAAAAAACTACTTTTTGTGTTTGCAAGATTTGAAAAAGCATACGTTTCGAGTAAAACTCCGTAGAATGCATTATTTGAGGCATCATTAGCCATTTTGCATGTGTAGTTAGGAGTTATTTTTAAATAACTGTCATATTGAGTGTGACAGTATACTGTCATAGTGAGTAAAACTTAATTTTTGTATTTGCAAACCTTATAAAAACAACTGATTCTAGTAAAACTCAAATGGATTTAATATTACAGGCATTTTTAGACATTTTGCATTGTTGGTTCAGGAATTATGTTGGAATACATTTTTATTGCTTTTTTCGCATTATCTCAGGATTTTAAGAACATTACTGTCATATTGAGTAAAAAACTACTTTTTGTGTTTGCAAGCCTTAAAAAAGCATATGTTTCGAGTAAAACTCACAATAATGCATTATTTCAGGCAATATTAGCTCATTTTTATGTGTAGTTTAGGAGTAATGTTTATTTACTGTTATATTGAGTGTACTTGTCATGGTGAAAAAAACCTAATTTTTTTATTTGCAAAAATTTCAAACACAACCGATTCTAGTGAAACTCACATGGATTCAATATTACAGGCATTTTTACAAATTTTGCATGTTTAGTTTAGAAATTATGATTGAATACATTTATATTGCTTTTTTCCGCATTATCTCAGGATTTTAAGAACATTACTGTCATATTGAGTAAAAAAAATACTTTTTGTGTTTGCAAGCCTTAAGAAAGCATATGTTTAGAGGAAAACTCCCAAGGATCCAATATTTTAAACAATATTAGCCATTTTGCATGAGTAGTTTAGGAGTTATGATTACAAAACTGTCATATTGAGTGTGACAGTTTACTTTCATAAAAAGTAAAACCAAATTTTTGTTTTTGCAAACCTTACTAAAACAACTGATTCTAGTAAAACTCACATGGATTCAATAATACAGGCATTTTTACACATTTTGCATGTTTAAGTTAGAAATTATGTTGGAATACATTTTTATTGCTTTTTTCGCATTATCTCAGAATTTTAAGAACATTACTGTCATATTGAATAAAAACTACTTTTTGTGTTTGCAAGCCTTAAAAAAGCATATGTTTCGAGTAAAACTCACAAGAATGCATTATTTCAGGCAACATTAGCTAATTTTTAAGTGTAGTTTAGGAGTTATGTTTAATTTACTGTCATATTGAGTGTTCATTGTCATGGTGAAAAAACCTAATTTTTGTATTTGCAAAAATTCCAAACACAACCTAATCTAGTAAAACTCACATGGATTCAATATTACAGGCATTTTTACAAATTTTGCATGTTTGATTTAGGAAATATGATTGAATATATTTTCATTGCTTTTTTTTGCATTATTTCAGTATTTTAGGAATATTACTGTCATATTGAGTAAAAAACTACTTTTTGTGTTTGCAAGATTTGAAAAAGCATATGTTTCGAGTAAAACTCCGTAGAATGCATTATTTGAGGCATCATTAGACATTTTGCATGTGTAGTTTAGGAGTTATGATTAAATAAATGTCATATTGAGTGTGACAGTTTACTTTCATAAAGAGTAAAACCTAATTTTTGTTTTTGCAAACCTTACTAAAACAACTGATTCTAGTTAAACTCACATGGATTCAAAATACAGGCATTTTTACACATTTTGCATGTTTAGTTTAGAAATTATGATTGAATACATTTGTATTGCTTTTTTCGCATTATCTCAGGATTTTAAGAACATTACTGTCATATTGAGTAAAAAAAATACTTTTTGTGTTTGCAAGCCTTAAGAAAGCATATGTTTCGAGGAAAACTCCCAAGGATCCATTATTTCAAACATTAATAGCTATTTTGCAAGAGTAGTTTAGGAGTTATGATTAAAAAACTGTCATATTGAGTGTGACAGTTTACTTTCATAAAGAGAAAAACCTAATTTTTGTTTTTGCAAACTTTACTAAAACAACTGATTCTAGTAAAACTCACATGGATTCAATAATACAAGCATTTTTACACATTTTGCATGTTTAGTTTAGAAATTATGATTAAATACATTTTTATTGCTTTTTTCGCATTATCTCAGAATTTTAAGAACATTACTGTCATATTGAGTAAAATAATACTTTTTGTGTTTGCAAGCCTTAAGAAAGCATATGTTTTGAGGAAAACTCCCAAGGATCCATTATTTCAAACATTATTAGCCATTTTGCATGAGTGGTTTAGGAGTTATGATTAAAAAATTGTCAGATTGAGTGTGACAGTTTACTTTCATAAAGAGTAAAACATAATTTTTGCTTTTGCAAACCTTACTAAAACAATTGATTCTAGTGAAACTCACATGGATTTAATATTACTGGCATTTTTAGATATTTTGCATTGTTGGTTTAGGAATTATGTTGGAATACATTTTTATTGCTTTTTTCGCATTATCTCATAATTTTAAGAACAATACTGTCATATTGAGTAAAAAAAATACTTTTTGTGTTTGCAAGCCTTAAGAAAGCATTTGTTTCGAGGGAAACTCCCAAGGATCCATTATTTCAAACATTATTAGCCATTTTGCATGAGTGGTTTAGGAGTTATGATTAAAAAATTGTCATATTGAGTGTGACAGTTTACTTTCATAAAGAGTAAAACCTAATTTTTGCTTTTGCATTTTTAGACATTTTGCATTGTTGGTTTAGGAATTATGTTGGAATACATTTTTATTGCTTTTTTCCGCATTATCTCAGAATTTTAAGAACATTACTGTCATATTGAGTAAAAAAAATACTTTTTGTGTTTGCAAGCCTTAAGAAAGCATATGTTTTAAGGAAAACTCCCAAGGATCCATTATTTCAAACATTATTAGCCATTTTGCATGAGTAGTTTAGGAGTTATGATTAAAAAACTGTCATATTGAGTGTGACGTTTACTTTCATAAAGAGTAAAACCTAATTTTTGTTTTTGCAAACTTTACTAAAACAACTGATTCTAGTAAAACTCACATGGAGTAGATAATACAGGCATTTTTACACATGTTGCATGTTTGGTTTAGAAATCATGATTGAATACATTTTTTTTTGCTTTTTTCGCATTATCTCAGGAATTTAAAAACATTACTGTCATATTGAGTAAAAAAATACTTTTTGTGTTTGCAAGCCTTAAGAAAGCATATGTTTCGAGGAAAACTCCCAAGGATCCATTAGTTCAAACATTATTAGCCATTTTGCATGAGTAGTTTAGGAGTTATGATTAAAAAATTGTCATATTGAGTGTGACAGTTAAGTTTCATAAAGAGTAAAACCAAATTTTTGTTTTTGCAAACCTTACTAAAACAACTGATTCTAGTAAAACTCACATGGATTAGATAATACAGGCATTTTTACACATTTTGCATGTTTGGTTTAGAAATCATGATTGAATACATTCTTTTTGCTTTTTTCGCATTATCTCAGGAATTTAAAAACATTACTGTCATATTGAGTAAAAAAATACTTTTTGTGTTTGCAAGCCTTAAGAAATTATATGTTTCGAGGAAAACTCCCAAGGATCCATTAGTTCAAACATTATTAGCCATTTTGCATGAGTAGTTTAGGAGTTATGATTAAAAAATTGTCATATTGAGTGTGAGAGTTAAGTTTCATAAAGAGTAAAACCAAATTTTTGTTTTTGCAAACCTTACTAAAACAACTGATTCTAGTAAAACTCACATGGATTTAATATTACAGGCATTTTTAGACATTTTGCAATGTTGGTTTAGGAATTATGTTGGAATACATTTTTATTGCTTTTTTCGCATTATCTCAGAAATTTAAGAACATTACTGTCATATTGAGTAAAAACTACTTTTTGTGTTTGCAAGCCTTAGAAAAAGCATATGTTTTGAGGAAAACTCACAAGAATGCATTATTTCAGGCAATATTAGCTCATTTTTAAGTGTA
Organism: Nerophis lumbriciformis; assembly: GCF_033978685.3. Taxonomy (NCBI): domain Eukaryota; kingdom Metazoa; phylum Chordata; class Actinopteri; order Syngnathiformes; family Syngnathidae; genus Nerophis; species Nerophis lumbriciformis. The sequence goes on along the minus strand of NC_084552.2, from coordinate 19,334,226 downwards.
GTTTAGGAGTTATGTTTAATTTACTGTCATATTGAGTGTACATTGTCATGGTGAAAAAAACCTAATTTTTGTATTTGCAAAAATTTCAAACACAACCTAATCTAGTAAAACTCACATGGATTCAATATTACAGGCATTGTTACACATTTTGCATGTTTGATTTAGGAAATATGATTGAATACATTTTCATTGCTTTTTTCGCATTATCTCAGGATTTTAGGAATATTACTGTCATATTGAGTAAAAAACTACTTTTTGTGTTTGCAAGATTTGAAAAAGCATATGTTTCGAGTAAAACTCCGTAGAATGCATTATTTGAGGCATCATTAGACATTTTGCATGTGTAGTTTAGGTGTTATGATTAAATAAATGTCATATTGAGTGTGACAGTTTACTTTCATAAAGAGAAAAACCTAATTTTTGTTTTTGCAAACTTTACTAAAACAACTGATTCTAGTAAAACTCACATGGATTCAATAATACAAGCATTTTTACACATTTTGCATGTTTAGTTAGAAATTATGATTGAATACATTTTTATTGCTTTTTTCGCATTATCTCAAGATTTTTAAGAACAATACTGTCAAATTGAGTAAAAAAATACTTTTTGTGTTTGCAAGCCTTAAAAAAAAGCACATGTTTCGAGGAAAACTCCCAAGGATCCATTATTTCAAACATTATTAGCCATTTTGCATGAGTGGTTTAGGAGTTATGATTAAAAAATTGTCAGATTGAGTGTGACAGTTTACTTTCATAAAGAGTAAAACATAATTTTTGCTTTTGCTGTGTACATACATCTACTGATGCTTAGTCTGGACACATCCTCAGTGACCTCTTGGATTCACCGGGCGTTTCGGGTCTCTCAACTGGTCATACGCCCTCCTCCAAGCGACCCAACCGGGGGTGATCAAATCCCCCGGCTTGTGTCCAGACGGCTCGCTAGCTACCATGACTCCAAGGATCTCCTCTTTTGAGCCACAACCATCTCGAGGCCCTTTCCGCCGCTTCGGTGGTACTGCGGATGGCTCTCCTCTTTCTCTCTCCATCGATGCCCAAACTGCTGAAGGCTCTGACCAAGGAACGGGCTGCAAATCCTCTACATCCAACCTCCACAGGGAAACACCTTGCTCTCCAACCAGCCTGCTGACAGTCGCTGACCAGTCCTGCATACTTGGAGAGCTTCCTCTCGAAGGCTTCTTCCAGGCGATCTTCCCACGGGACTGTCAGCTCCAGCAGCACAGCTTGTTTGGTGGACTCAGACACAAGGACAATGTCTGGTCGCAGGGTGGTGACTGCAATATGGCTGGGGAACTTCAGCTGGTTTTCAAGGTCCACCAACAACTGCCAGTCTTTTGCAGACGTCAGGATGCCTGCTGATGTTTTCCTAGCAGGAGTTGGCGTGTCCCCAGCTCTGACAAAGGCGATGGTTTTCTTGGAGGGGTGGAACTGTTTTGCCCATGCCAGTCCTGTGCTAATGGCTTCAGCGATGGTCTTCAGGACTTGGTCATGCCTCCACCTGTACCTTCCATCTCCAAGTGCCTTTGTACAGCAACTGAGGATGTGTTCCAGGGTTCCTCGCTTGGAGCACAGTGGGCATGCTGATGTCTCTGCTATGCCCCATGTGTGCAGGTTTGAAGGGCTTGGGAGCACATCATATACTGCCTGGATGAGAAATTTAATGCGTTGCGGCTCGGCTTTCCAGAGCTCAGCCCAGGTCACTCTCCTCTCAACCGCATTCTCCCATCTTGTCCAAGCTCCCTGTTGCTTCATTCCAACAGCCTTGCAGGTTCTTGTCTCCTCCACTGCCGCTCTCACCTCATCCTGAACAAGACGTCGGCCTTCCTTCCCCCTAGTGTTCAGTTGGGGAGTTGGAAAGGACCCTAGCCCAGCTCGACCCCGTGTAACTGCTCCAACCAGGCTCCTGTGTCGCAGCCTTGCATCTGCCTCTTGAACTGCTTCCTCTGCCCTCCATTTCCTGCCAGTCCTCACTTGGATCCCTGCTTTGGCCACCTTCGGATCACTTGAGTCCCTGTACTGTACCACTTCTCTGGCTCTAGTTACCTTAAATTCCTCCTCCAAGGATTTGAAAGGCAACTGCAGTTTGTTGCTGTTCCCGTAGAGTGCAATGCTACTCAGGCTCTTAGGTAGTCCCAGCCATCTCCGGAGGTGGTTGCTGACCCTCCGCTCTAGGATCTCAACTGTCGAGATGGGGAACGAGTAGATGAGGAGGGGCCACAGGATCCTGGGAAGAATGCCATGCTGGTAAATCCAGGCTTTAAACTTCCCAGGTAAGCCTGACTTGTCCACGGATTTCAGCCAGCCATCCAACTCAGTGCATGTCGACTGGATGGATGTTGTGTCTCTCAAAGAGCAGTCAAAAACCTTGCCCAAGCTCTTGACTGGCTTCTCTGAGATAGTTGGAATGGCCGTGCCTGAGATGTTAAACCGGAACTTGTCCTCCACCTTACCCTTCTTCAGCACCATTGATCTGGATTTGGCGGGTTTGAAACGCATTCGGGCCCACTCCACCAACTCTTCAAGTCCCTTCAGAATCCAACGGCAGCCTGGGACTGATTCTGTCATGACTGTGAGGTCATCCATGAATGCCCTGATGGGTGGTTGCCTTTGTCCGGAATTTGTGCGGGGCCCTCTACACTCTGGCTCAGCAGACTTGGTGAGCATGTTCATGGCTAGTGAGAACAGTGTCACAGAGATAGTACACCCTGTGATAATACCAATCTCCACTTTGTGCCAACTGGATGTTGTTGGTCCGGAAGAGACCCTCATCCTGAAATTGCTGTAGTAATCAGCAATGAGGTCTCTACACCTGCTGGGTACATGATGTTTCATCAGAGTGAGTTGAACAAGCTTGTGCGGAATGGAGCCGAATGCGTTTGCCAGGTCAAGGTTGCAAACCTTACTAAAACAATTGATTCTAGTGAAACTCACATGGATTTAATATTATTGGCATTTTTAGATATTTTGCATTGTTGGTTTAGGAATTATGTTGGAATACATTTTTATTGCTTTTTTCGCATTATCTCATAATTTTAAGAACAATACTGTCATATTGAGTAAAAAAAATACTTTTTGTGTTTGCAAGCCTTAAGAAAGCATTTGTTTCGAGGGAAACTCCCAAGGATCCATTATTTCAAACATTATTAGCCATTTTGCATGAGTGGTTTAGGAGTTATGATTAAAAAATTGTCATATTGAGTGTGACAGTTTACTTTCATAAAGAGTAAAACCTAATTTTTGCTTTTGCATTTTTAGACATTTTGCATTGTTGGTTTAGGAATTATGTTGGAATACATTTTTATTGCTTTTTTCCGCATTATCTCAGAATTTTAAGAACATTACTGTCATATTGAGTAAAAAAAATACTTTTTGTGTTTGCAAGCCTTAAGAAAGCATATGTTTTAAGGAAAACTCCCAAGGATCCATTATTTCAAACATTATTAGCCATTTTGCATGAGTAGTTTAGGAGTTATGATTAAAAAACTGTCATATTGAGTGTGACGTTTACTTTCATAAAGAGTAAAACCTAATTTTTGTTTTTGCAAACTTTACTAAAACAACTGATTCTAGTAAAACTCACATGGAGTAGATAATACAGGCATTTTTACACATGTTGCATGTTTGGTTTAGAAATCATGATTGAATACATTTTTTTTGCTTTTTTCGCATTATCTCAGGAATTTAAAAACATTACTGTCATATTGAGTAAAAAAATACTTTTTGTGTTTGCAAGCCTTAAGAAAGCATATGTTTCGAGGAAAACTCCCAAGGATCCATTAGTTCAAACATTATTAGCCATTTTGCATGAGTAGTTTAGGAGTTATGATTAAAAAATTGTCATATTGAGTGTGACAGTTAAGTTTCATAAAGAGTAAAACCAAATTTTTGTTTTTGCAAACCTTACTAAAACAACTGATTCTAGTAAAACTCACATGGATTAGATAATACAGGCATTTTTACACATTTTGCATGTTTGGTTTAGAAATCATGATTGAATACATTCTTTTTGCTTTTTTCGCATTATCTCAGGAATTTAAAAACATTACTGTCATATTGAGTAAAAAAATACTTTTTGTGTTTGCAAGCCTTAAGAAAGCATATGTTTCGAGGAAAACTCCCAAGGATCCATTAGTTCAAACATTATTAGCCATTTTGCATGAGTAGTTTAGGAGTTATGATTAAAAAATTGTCATATTGAGTGTTAGAGTTAAGTTTCATAAAGAGTAAAACCAAATTTTTGTTTTTGCAAACCTTACTAAAACAACTGATTCTAGTAAAACTCACATGGATTTAATATTACAGGCATTTTTAGACATTTTGCAATGTTGGTTTAGGAATTATGTTGGAATACATTTTTATTGCTTTTTTCGCATTATCTCAGAAATTTAAGAACATTACTGTCATATTGAGTAAAAACTACTTTTTGTGTTTGCAAGCCTTAGAAAAAGCATATGTTTTGAGGAAAACTCACAAGAATGCATTATTTCAGGCAATATTAGCTCATTTTTAAGTGTAGTTTAGGAGTTATGTTTAATTTACTGTCATATTGAGTGTACATTGTCATGGTGAAAAAAAACTAATTTTTGTATTTGCAAAAATTTCAAACACAACCTAATCTAGTAAAACTCACATGGATTCAATATTACAGGCATTGTTACACATTTTGCATGTTTGATTTAGGAAATATGATTGAATACATTTTCATTGCTTTTTTCGCATTATCTCAGGATTTTAGGAATATTACTGTCATATTGAGTAAAAAACTACTTTTTGTGTTTGCAAGATTTGAAAAAGCATATGTTTCGAGTAAACTCCGTAGAATGCATTATTTGAGGCATCATTAGACATTTTGCATGTGTAGTTTAGGTGTTATGATTAAATAAATGTCATATTGAGTGTGACAGTTTACTTTCATAAAGAGTAAAACCTAAATTTTGTTTTTGCAAACCTTACTAAAACAACTGATTCTAGTAAAACTCACATGGATTCAATATTACAGGCATTTTTACACATTTTGCATGTTTAGTTTAGAAATTATGATTGAATACATTTTTATTGCTTTTTTCGCATTACTCGGGATTTTAAGAACATTACTGTCATATTGAGTTAAAAAATACTTTTTGTGTTTGCAAGCCTTAAAAAAAAGCACATGTTTCGAGGAAAACTCCCAAGGATCCATTATTTCAAACATTATTAGCCATTTTGCATTAATAGTTTAGGAGTTATGATTAAAAAACTGTCATATTGAGTGTGACAGTTTACTTTCCTAAAGAGTAAAACGTAATTTTTGTTTTTGCAAACCTTACTAAAACAACTGATTCTAGTAAAACTCACATGGATATAATATTACAGAAATTTTTAGACATTTTGCATTGTTGGTTTAGGAATTATGTTGGATTACATTTATTGCTTTTTTCGCATTATCTCAGAATTTTAAGAACATTACTGTCATATTGAGTAAAAAACTACTTTTTGTGTTTGCAAGCCTTAAAAAAAGCATATGTTTCGAGTAAAACTCACAAGAATGCATTATTTTAGGCAATATTAGCATATTGTTATGTGTAGTTTAGGAGTTATGTTTAATTTACTGTCATATTGAGTGTACATTGTCATGGTGAAAAAAACCTAATTTTTCTAATTGCAAACCTTTCAAACACAACTGATTCTAGTAAAACATACATTCATTCAATATTACAGGCATTTCTACACATTTTTCATGTTTGGTTTAGGAATTATAATGGAATACATTTATTTTTTTGCTTTTTTCGTATTATCTCAGGATTTTAAGAACATTACTGTCATATTGAGTAAAAAACTACTTTTTGTGTTTGCAAGATTTAAAAACGCATATGTTTCGAGGAAAACTCCTAAGGATGCATTATTTCAGGCATCAATAGCCATTTTGCTTGTGTGGATTAGGAGTTTTTAAATAACTGTCATATTGCGTGTGGCAGTTATACTGTCATTATGAGTAAAACCTAATTTTTGTATTTTTAAACCTTAAAACCTCCTGATTCTAGTAAAATTCACAAAGATACAATATTACAGGCATTTTTAGACATAATGCAGGTTTGGTTTTGGAGTTAGGTTTATAACTTTTCATATTTAGCATGACAGTTATACTGTCATATTAAGTAAAAAAAAAAAAAAGACGTGTCTTTGCAAACCTTACAAAATATTTTTTTCCAGTAAAACTCACAAAGATACATTTCTCTTATTAGCCATTTTGCATGTGTGGTTTCGGAATTACTCCTCTCTGAGCTGCCACCTTACCGTGGTAGAGGAGTTTGCGTGTCCCAATGATCCTAGGAGCTATGTTGTCCGGGGGTTTTTATGCCCCCTGGTTGGGTCTCCCAAGGCAAACTGGTCCTAGGTGAGGGATCAGACAAAGAGCAGCTCGAAGACCTCGATGAAGAACACAAACCAAGGACCCAGATTTCCCTCGCCCGGACGCGGGTCACCGGGGCCCCCCTCTGGAGCCAGACCCGGAGGTGGGGCACGATGGCGAGCGCCTGGTGGCCGGGCCTGTCCCCATGGGGCCCGGCCGGGCACAGCCCGAAGAGGCAACGTGGGTCCCCCCTCCAATGGGCTCACCACCCATAGCAGGGGCCATAGAGGTCGGGTGCAGTGTGAGCTGGGCGGCAGCCGAGGGCAGGGCACTTGGCGGTCCGATCCTCGGCTACATAAGCTGGCTCTTGGGACGTGGAACGTCACTTCGCTGGGGGGGAAGGAGCCTGAGCTAGTGCGTGAGGTGGAGAAGTTCCGGCTAGATATAGTCGGACTCACTTCGACGCACAGCAAGGGCTCTGGAACCACTTCTCTTGAGAGGGGCTGGACTCTCTTCCACTCTGGCGTTGCCGGCAGTGAGAGGCGACGGGCTGGGGTGGCAATTCTTGTTGCCCCTCGGCTCAAAGCCTGCACGTTGGAGTTCAACCCGGTGGACGAGAGGGTAGCTTCCCTCCGCCTTCGGGTGGGGGGACGGGTCCTGACTGTTGTTTGCGTTTACGCGCCAAACAGCAGCTCAGAGTACCCACCCTTTTTGGATTCACTCGAGGGAGTACTGGAGAGTGCTCCCCCGGGTGATTCCCTCGTTCTACTGGGGGACTTCAACGCTCATGTTGGCAGCGACAGTGAAACCTGGAGAGGTGTGATTGGGAAGAATGGCCGCCTTGATCTGAACCCGAGTGGTGTTCTGTTATTGGACTTTTGTGCTCGTCACAGATTGTCGATAACAAACACCATGTTCAAACATAAGGGTGTCCATATGTGCACTTGGCACCAGGACACCCTAGGCCGCAGTTCCATGATCGACTTTGTAGTTGTGTCATCGGATTTGCGGCCTCATGTTTTGGACACTCGGGTGAAGAGAGGGGCGGAGCTTTCTACCGATCACCACCTGGTGGTGAGTTGGCTGCGATGGTGGGGGAGGATGCCGGACAGACCTGGCAGGCCCAAACGCATTGTGAGGGTTTGCTGGGAACGCCTGGCAGAGTCTCCTGTCAGAGAGAGTTTCAATTCCCACCTCCGGAAGAACTTTGAACATGTCACGAGGGAGGTGCTGGACATTGAGTCCGAGTGGACAATGTTCCAGATCTCTATTGTCAAGGCGGCCGATTGGACCTGTGGCCGCAAGGTGGTTGGTGCCTGTCGTGGCGGTAATCCTAGAACCCGTTGGTGGACGCCGGCGGTGAGGGATGCCGTCAGGCTGAAGAAGGAGTCCTATCGGGTTCTTTTGGCTCATGGGACTCCTGAGGCAGCAGACAGGTGCCGACAGGCCAAGCGGTGTGCGGCTTCAGCGGTCGCGGAGGCAAAAACTCGGACATGGGAGGAGTTTGGGGAGGCCATGGAAAAAGACTTCCGGACGGCTTCGAAGCAATTCTGGACCACCATCCGCCGCCTCAGGAAGGGGAAGCAGTGCAGTGTCAACACCGTGTATGGTGGGGATGGTGCTCTGCTGACCTCGACTGCGGATGTTGTGGATCGGTGGAGGGAATACTTCGAAGACCTCCTCAATCCTACCAGCACGTCTTCCTATAAGGAAGCAGGGCCTGGGGAATCTGTGGTGGGCTCTCCTATTTCTGGGGCTGAGGTTGCCGAGGTAGTTAAAAAGCTCCTCGGTGGCAAGGCCCCGGGGGTGGATGAGATCCGCCCAGAGTTCCTTAAGGCTCTGGATGTTGTGGGGCTGTCTTGGTTGACAAGACTCTGCAACATCGCGTGGACATCGGGGGCGGTACCTCTGGATTGGCAGACCGGGGCGGTGGTTCCTCTCTTTAAGAAGGGGTACCGGAGGGTGTGTTCCAACTATCGTGGGATCACACTCCTCAGCCTTCCCGGTATGGTCTATTCAGGTGTACTGGAGAGGAGGCTACGCCGGATAGTCGAACCTCGGATTCAGGAGGAACAGTGTGGTTTTCGTCCTGGTCGTGGAACTGTGGACCAGCTCTATACTCTCGGCAGGGTCCTTGAGGGTGCATGGGAGTTTGCCCAACCAGTCTACATGTGCTTTGTGGACTTGGAGAAGGCATTCAACCGTGTACCCCGGGAAGTCCTGTGGGGAGTGCTCAGAGAGTATGGGGTAACGGACTGTCTTATTGTGGCAGTTCGCTCCCTGTATAATCAGTGTCAGAGCTTGGTCCGCATTGCCGGCAGTAAGTCGGACACGTTTCCAGTGAGGGTTGGACCCCGCCAAGGCTGCCCTTTGTCACCGATTCTGTTCATAACCTTTATGGACAGAATTTCTAGGCGCAGTCAGGGCGTTGAGGGGATCTGGTTTGGTGGCTGCAGGATTAGGTCACTGCTATTTGCAGATGATGTGGTCCTGATGGCTTCCTCCGGCCAAGATCTTCAGCTCTCACTGGATCGGTTCGCAGCCGAGTGTGAAGCGACTGGGATGGGAATCAGCACCTCCAAGTCCGAGTCCATGGTTCTCTCCCGGAAAAGGGTGGAGTGCCATCTCCGGTTGGGGAGGAGATCTTGCCCCAAGTGGAGGAGTTCAAGTACCTCGGAGTCCTGTTCACGAGTGGGGGAAGAGTGGATCGTGAGATCGACAGGCGGATCGGTGCGGCGTCTTCAGTAATGCGGACGCTGTATCGATCCGTTGTGGTGAAGAAGGAGCTGAGCCGGAAGGCAAAGCTCTCGATTTACCAGTCGATCTACATTCCCATCCTCAACTATGGTCATGAGCTTTGGGTCATGACCAAAAAGACAAGATCACGGGTACAAGCGGCCGAAATGAGTTTCCTCCGCCGAGTGGCGGGGCTCTCCCTTAGAGATAGGGTGAGAAGCTCTGTCATTCGGGGGGAGCTCAAAGTAAAGCCGCTGCTCCTCCACATCGAGAGGAGCCAGATGAGGTGGTTCGGGCATCTGGTCAGGATGCCACCCGAACTCCTCCCTAGGAAGGTGTTTCGGGCACGTCCGACCGGTAGGAGGCCACGGGGAAGACCCAGGACACGCTGGGAAGACTATCTCTCCTGGCTGGCCTGGGAACGCCCGAGGATCCCCCGGGAGGAGCTGGACGAAGTGCCTGGGGAGAGGGAAGTCTGGGCTTCTCTGCTTAAGCTGCTGCCCCCGCGACCCGACCTCGGATAAGCGGAAGAAGATGGATGGATGGATGGATGGATGGTTTCGGAATTATGTTTAAATAACTGTCAGATACAGAGACAGAGACAGTATACATGGGGAAGGCGTGGCGCAGTTGGGAGAGTGGCCGTTCCAGCAACCTGAGGGTTCTTGGTTCGATCCCCACCTTCTACCAACCTCGTCATGTCCGTTGTGTCCTTGAGGGAGACACTTTACCCTTGCTCCTGATGGGTTGTGGTTAGGGCCTTGCATGCCAGCTTCCGCCATCAGTGTGTGAATGTGTGTGTGAATGGATGAATGTAAAAATAGTGTCAAAGCGCTTTGTGTACCTTGAAGGTAGAAAAGCGCTATACAAGTATAGCCCATTTACCATAGTGAGTAAAACCAAATGTTTGTATTTACAAACCTTACAAAAACAACCTTTTCTAGTAAAAGTCACGCAGATACAATATTTTAGGCATTTTTAGACATAATGCATGTTTGGTTTTGGAGTTATGTTTATATAACCTCCTTTCTGAGCCGCCACCTTATCCTGGTAGAGGAGTTTGCGTGTCCCACTGATCCTAGGAGCTATGCTGTCTGTGGGCTCCTATGCCGCCTCGTAGGCTCTCCCAAGACAAATAGGTCCTAGGTGAGGGATCAGACAAAGAGCAGCTCAAATACCTTTATGAAAAATACAAATCGAGGTCCTAAATTTTTCCTCGCCCAAACGCGGGTCACCGTGGCTCCCCTGTGGAGCCAGGCCCAGAGGTGGGGCACGATGGCGAGCGCCTGTTGGCTGGCTCAGCTCAATGAAGCAACGTGGTTCCCTCCTCCAATGGGCTCACCACTCATGGGCTGGGTTATAGAGGTCGGGTGCAGTGTGAGCTGAGCGGCAGCCGAAGGCAGGGCACTTGGCGGTCCGATCATCGGCTACATAAGCTAGCTCTTCTGACGTGAAATGTCACCTCGCTGGGAGGGAAGGAGCCTGAGCTGGTGTGCGAGGTGGAGAAGTTCCGGCTAGATATAGTTGGACTCACTTCGACGCACAGGAACCTGTTCTCTCGAGAGGGGCTGGACTCTCTTCCACTATGGCGTTGCAAGCAATGAGAGGCTGGGGTGGCAATTCTTGTTGTCCCCCCGGCTCAAAGACAAGAGTATGGGGTATCGGACTGTCTGATTGTGGCGGGTCGCTCCCTGTATGATCAGTGTAGGGCAGCCTTGGTCCGCCAAGGCTGCCCTTTGTCACCGATTCTGTTGTTAACTTTTATGGACAGAATTGCAGTCATGGCGTTGAGGGGATCCGGTTTGGTGGTTGCAGGATTAGGTCTCTGCTTTTTGCAGTTGATGTGGTCCTGATGGCTTCAACTGGCCAGGATCTCCAGCTCTCATTAGATGACCGAGTATGAAGCGACTGGGATGAGAATCAGCACCTCCAAGTCCGAGTCCATGGTTCTCGCCCGGTAAAGGGTGGGGTGCCATTTCCAGGTTGAGGAGGCGATGGCACATACTAGATGGCCCCAAGTGGAGGAGTTCAAGTACCTAGGAGTCTTGTTCACGAGTGAGGGAAGAGTGGAACATGAGATCCACAGGCGGATCGGTGCGGCGTCTTCAGTAATGAGGACGCTATATCGATCCATTGTGGTGAAGAAGGAGCTGAGCCAGAATTAAAAGCTCTAAATTTACCGGTCGATCTACATTCCCATCCTGCACCCATGGTCATGGTTATGACCGAAAAGACAAGATCCCGGGTACAAGCCGCCAAATTGAGTTTCCTCCGCCGGGTGGCGGGTCTCTCCCTTAGAGATAGGATAAGAAGCTCTGTCATCCGGGAGGAACTCAGAGTAAAGCGCTGCTCCTCCACATTGAGAGGAGCCAGATGAGGTGGTTCGGGCATCTGCTCAGGATGCCACCCGAACGCCTCCCGAGGGAGGTGTTTAGGGCAAGTCCGACCGGCAGGAGGCCACGGGGAAGACCCAGGACACATTGGGAAGATTATGTCTCCCGGCTGGCCTGGGAACGCCTCAGGATCCCCCGAGAAGAGCTGGAAGAAGTGGCTGGGGAGAGGGAAGTCTGGGCTTCTCTGTTTAGGCTGCTGCCCCCGCAACCCGACCTCGGTTAAGCGGAAGAAAATGGATGGATTTAGTAGACAAACATTACAAACTATGTTTTTCCAGTAAAACTCACAAAAATAATGTTTTCCAGGCATTATTAGACATTTTTCATGTGTGGTTTAGGAAATATGTTTAAATAACTGTCATATTGAATGTGGCAGTTATACTGTAATTATGTGCAAAACCAAATTTTTGTATTTGCAAACCTTACAAAAACAACTGATTCTAGTAAAACTCACATAGATTCAATATTACAGGCATTTTTAGACATTTCACATGTTTGAATACATTTTTATTGCTTTTTTCGTTAGGGCAAGTCCGATCGGCAGGAGGCCACGGGGAAGACCCAGTACACATTGGGAAGACTATGTCTCAGGCTGGCCAGGGAACGCCTCGGGATCCCCCGAGAAGAGCTGTAAAAAGTGGCTGGGGAGAGGGAAGTCTGGGCTTCTCTGCTTAGGCTGCTGCCCCCGCAACCCGACCTCGGATAAGCGGAAGAAAATGGATGGATTTAGTATGACAGTTATACTGTCATATTGAGTAAAAAAACTATTTTTCATAGATTCAATATTACAGGCATCTTTAGATGGATTGCATGTTTGGTTTTGGAGATATGTTTATACAACTTTCATATTTAGTATGACAGTTATACTGTCATATTGAGTAAAAAAAAAAAAACTTGTGTCTGCAAACCTTACAAAAGATTATTATTCTAGTAAAACTAACAAAGATACATTTTTCCAAGCATTATTAGCATTTTTTGTTTTGGAGTTATAATGCTTGCGTTGAGAGGCGACGGGCTCGGGTGGCAATTCTTGTTGCCCCCTGGCTCAAAGCCTGCACGTTGGAGTTCAACCCAGTGGACCAGTGGATAGCTTTCCTCCGCCTTCGGGTGGGGGGACGGGTCCTGACTGTTGTTTGGCCTTACGCGCCAAACGGCAGCTCAGAGTACCCACCCTTTTTGGATTCACTCGAGGGAGTACTGGAAAGTGCTCCACCGGGTGATTCCCTCGTTCTACTGGGGGCCTTCAACGCTCATCTTGGCAACAACAGTGAAACCTGGAGAGGCGTGATTGGGAAGAATGGCCGCCCGGATCTGAAACCGAGTGGTGTTTTGTTATTGGACTTTTGTGCTCGTCACAGATTGTCAATAACAAACACCAAGTTCAAACATAAGGGTGTCCATATGTGCACTTGGCACCAGGACACCCTAGGCCGCAGTTCCATGATCGATTTTGTAGTTGTGTCATCGGATTTGCGGTCTCATGTTTTGGACACTCGGGTGAAGAGAGGGGCGGAGCTTTCTACCGATCACCACCTGGTGGTGAGTTGGCTGCGATGGTGGGGGAGGATGCCTGACAGACCTGGCAGGCCCAAACGCATTGTGAGGGTTTGCTGGGAACGCCTCCGGAAGAACTTTGAACATGTCACGAGGGAGGCGCTGGACATTGAGTCTGAGTGGACCATGTTCCGTGCCTCTCTTGTCGAGCCGGCTGTGGCCCCAAGGAGTTTGGTGTCGTGGCGGTAATCCTAGAACCCGCTGGTGGACACCAGCAGTGAGGGATGCCGTCAAGCTGAAGAAAGAGCCTATCGGGTCCTTTTGGCTCATGGGACTCCAGAGGCAGCCGACAGGCCAATCGAAGTGCGGCTTCAGCGGTCGCAGAGGCAAAAACTCGGACATGGGAGGAGTTTGGAGAAGCCATGGAAAACGACTTCCAGACGGCTTCGAAGCGATTCTGGACCACCATCCGCTGGCTCAAGGGGGGGGGAGCAGTGCACTGTAACACCGTGTATGGTGAGGATGGTGCGCTGCTGACCTCTACTGCAGCTGTTATTGATCGGTGGAGGGAATACTTCGAAGACCTCCTTAATCCCACCAACATGTCTTCCTATGAGGAAGCAGTGCCTGGGGAATCTGTGGTGGGCTCTCCTATTTCTGGGGCTGAGGATGCCAAGGTAGTTAAAAAGCTCCTCAATGGCAACGCCCTAGGGGTGGATGAGATCCGTCCGGAGTTCCTTAAGGCTCTGGATGCTGTGGGGCTGTCTTGGTTGACAAGACTCTGCAACATCGCGTGGACATCGGGGGCGGTACTTCTGGATTGGGAGACCGGGGTGGTGGTTCCTCTCTTTAAGAAGGGGAACCAGAGGGTGTGTTTCAACTATCGTGAGATCACACTCCTCAGTCTTCCCGGTAAGGTCTATTCATGTGTACTGGAGAAGAGGCTACGCCGGATAGTCGAACCTCGGATTCAGGAGGAACAGTGTGGTTTACGTCCTGGTCGTGGAACTGCGGACCAGCTTTATACTCTCGGCAGGGTCCTTGAGGGTGCATGGGAGTTTGCCCAACCAGTCTACATGTGCTTTATGGACTTGGAGAAGGCATTCGACCATTTACCCCTGGAAGTCCTGTGGGGAGTGCTTAGAGAGTATGGGGTAACGGACTGTCTTATTGTGGCGGTTCGCTCCCTTTGCAAGAGTCAGAGCTTGGTCCGGCAATGCGGACCCGTTTCCAGTGAGGATTGGACTCCGCCAAGGCTGCCCTTTGTCACCGATTCTGTTCATAACCTTTATGGACAGAATTTCTAGGCGCAGTCAGGGCGTTGAGGGGATCCGGTTTCGTGTCTGCAGGATTAGGTCTCTGCTATTTGCAGATGATGTGGTCCTGATGGCTTCATCTGGCCAAGATCTTCAGCCCTCACTGGATCGGTTCGCAGACGAGTGTGAAGTGACTGGGATGTGAATCAGCACCTCCAAGTCCGAGTCCATGGTTCTCGCCCGGAAAAGGGTGGAGTGCCATCTCCGGGTTGGGGAGGAGATCTTGCCCCAAGTGGAGGAGTTCAAGGACCTCAGAGTCTTGTTCACGAGTGAGGGAAGAGTGGATCGTGAGATCGACAGGCGGAACGGTGCGGCGTCTTCAGTAATGCGGACGCTGTATTGATCCGTTGTGGTGAAGAAGGAGCTGAGCCGGAAGGCAAAGCTCTCGATTTACCGGTCGATCTACGTTCCCATCCTCACCTATGGTCATGAGCTATGTGTCATGGCCGAAAGGACAAAATCACGGGTACAAGCGGCCGAAATGAAATTCCTCCGCCGTGTGGCGGGGCTCTCCCTTAGAGATAGGGTGAGAAGCTCTGTCATCTGGGAGGAGCTCAAAGTAAAGCCATTGCTCCTCCATTTCGAGAGGAGCCAGATGAGGTGGTTCGGGCATCTGGTCAGGATGCCACCCGAACGCCTCCCTAGGGAGGTGTTTCGGGCACGTCCGACCGGTAGGAGGCCCAGGAAGACCCAGGAAACGGGTCTTCCTGGGCTGGCCTGGGAACGCCCCAGGATCCCCCTGGAGGAGCTGGACGAAGTGGCTGGGGAGAGGAAAGTCTGGGCTTCCCTGCTTAGGCTGCAGCCCCCGCGACCCGACCTCGGATAAGCGGAAGAAAATGGATGGCTGGATGGATGGAGTTATGTTTAAATAATTGTCATAAAGAGTAAAACCTCATTTTTGTATTTGTAAACCTTACCAAAACAACTGATTTTAGTAAAACTCACACAGATTCAATATTACAGGCATTTTTAGACATTTTGCTTATTTGGTGTAGGAATTATGATGGAATACATTGTTTTTGCTTATTTCGCATTATCTCAGGATTTTAAGAACTTTACTGTCATATAGAGGAAACCAAATACTTTTTGTGTTTGCAAGCCTTAAAAAAAGCATATGTTTCGAGTAAAACTCACAACTCACTTATTTCAGGCATTATTAGCCATTTTTTATGTGTAGTTTAGGCATACTTGCCAATACTCCTGGATTTTCCAGGAGACTCCCGAAATTCAGCGCCTCTCCCGAAAACCTCCCGGGACAAATTTTCTCCTGAAAATCTCCCGAAATTCAGGCTGATCTGAGTGAGGACAGCCTGTATTCACGTCTGCTTTCCCACGATATAAACAGCATGCCTGCCCAATCACGTTATAACTGTAGAATGATCGAGGGCGAGTTCTTGGTTTCTTATGTGGGTTTATTGTTAGTTAGTTTCATTAACGTCCTCCCAGCGCGGTAACAACACAAAACAACAGCAGTCACGTTTTCGTCTACCGTAAAGCAGTTTGTCTGCTGTAAACAGCAATGTTGTGACACTCTTTAAACAGGGCAATACTGGCATCTACTGTACATGCGTATGTGACAATAACATCCAGGGCTTTTAGAGAGTGCAGTGCACAACTGAGCACACAACAAGGAGACAAAGCAGAAGAACGCGGAAGATACAGCCATGGCGACACCAACGACGAGTAAGATGAAGAAACACGCTTATAAGTTCCAAGCCGCAGCTGCGATTGGACTTGGATAGCCTCCGGGAAGAAGTAGTGGAATACCAAGTGCTTGGCAGTGAAGATCTTCCTCAGGAAGCAAAGATTGACCGGCTTTTGGCCATGCTCGGGAGGGATGGAAAATTCCAGACTCTCGTGCATTTGATGAAAGCACTTTTGTGCGTGCCACACAGCAATGCATCATCAGAGAGGGTGTTCAGCATGGTTATAAAAATAGTGACAGAGAATAGAACAAGGATGGACAATTCAACCCTTACCTCAACAATGAGTAGATGAGTGTTATGTGTGTGTATATGTGTAAATAAATGAAAACTGAAATTCAAGTATTTATTTTATATATATATATATATATATATATATATATATATATATATATATATATATATATATATATATATATATATATATGTCTTATATCTCCTGATGATTGAGGGAACCCCTCATGAAACAGGCCTGTAGAGATGAAGTAGTCTTGTGATTTTTTCCCCCACACATACATAAATATATATATATATATATATATATATATATATATATATATATATATATATATATATATGAAATACTTGACTTGGTGAATTCTAGCTCTAAATATACTCCTCCCCTCTTAACCACACCCCCAACCACGCCCCCACCCGTCTTATATTTCCTGATGATTGAGGGAACCCCTCATGAAACAGGCCTGTAGAGATGAAGTAGTCTTGTGATTTTTTTCCCCACACATACATATATATATATATATATATATATATATATATATATATATATATATATATATATATATATATATATATATATATATATATATATACACATATAGCTAGAATTCACTGAAAGTCAAGTTTTTCTTATATATTTGTGTATATATATATATATATATATATATATATATATATATATATATATATATATATATATATATATATATATATATATATATATATATATATATATATATATATATGAAATACTTGACTTGGTGAATTCTAGCTCTAAATATACTCCTCCCCTCTTAACCACACCCCAACCACGCCCCTACCCCACCCCTGACCGCGCCTTCCCCACCCCCACCTCTTGAAATCGGAGGTCTCAATGTTAGCAAGAATGAGTTTAGGAGTTATGTTTAAATAACGGTCATAGTGAGTGTGGCAGTTACACTGTCATATTGAGTAAAAAAAACTAACTTTTGTCTTTGCAAACCTCACAAAAGAAAATGTTTCTAATAAAAATCACAAAGATTAATTTCTTCACGCATTATTAGACATTTTTCATCTGTGGTTTAGGAGTTATGTTTAAATAACTGTCATATTGAGTGTGGCAGTTATACTGTCATTATGTGTAAAACCTAATTTTGTATTTGCAAACCTTATAAAAACAACTGATTCTAGTAAAACATAGATTCAATTTTACAGGCATTTTTAGACATTTTACATGTTTGGTTTAGGAGTTGTGTTTGAATACATTTTTTATTGCTATTTTCGTTAGGCAAGGCCGACCGGCAGGAGGCCACGGGGAAGACCCAGGACACATTGGGAAGACTATCATTCAAGTACCTTGGGGTGTCGGTGGACAATAAGCTGGACTAGACTGTTAACACAGACCACTTGTACAGGAAAGGACAGAGCTGTCCTTTGTCCCACATGCCATTAGACTGTACAACTCTTCTCTGGGGGGGAGGGGGGCTACTAGGATGACAGGGGATGCAAATCAATAAGAGTGCAATATTTTTTCAAAACATGGTCACTACTGCCTAATTTCTCTTGTTATATTCTTATTTTACTGTTATATTTGTATTCTCATTGTTGCTTTTTATTTTTATTCTATTGTAATATGTTTCTATTTTGTTTCAATTTATACCCCCATTATTTACTTTTCACTTTTTACAATTTTGTACACTACTGCTGGAATTTAAATTTTCCTGAGGGAACTCTCCTAAAGGAATCAATAAAGTACTATCTATCTATCTATCTATCTATCTATTTATGTCTCCTGGCTGGCCTGAAAATGCCGCGGGATCCCCCGAGAAGAGCTGGACGAAGTGGCTGGGGAGAGGAAAGTCTGGGCTTCTCTGCTTAGCCTGCTGCCCCCGCAACCTGACCTCGGATAAGCAGGAAGAAAATGGATGGATTTAGTATGACAGTTATACTGTCATATTAAGTAAAAAACTAACTTGTGTCTTTGCAAACATTACAAAATATATTTTTTCTAGTAAAACTCACAAAGATACATAACTAAAGGCATTATTAGCCATTTTGCATGTGTGGTTTAGGACTTATGTTTAAATAACCGTCAGATTGAGTGTGACAGTATACTGTCATAGTGAGTAAAACCCATATTTTGTAATTGCAAACCTTATGAAAACAAATGATTCTACTAACACTCACATGGATACAATATTACAGGCATTTTTAGACATAATGCATGTTTGGTTTGGGAGTAATGTTTATATAACTTTCATATTTAGTATGACAATAATACTGTCATATTGAATAAAAAAAACTAACTTGTATCCGTACAAACCTTAAAAAATTTTTTTTTTCCCCAGTAAAACTCACAAAGAGACATTTCTCCAGGCATTATTAGCCATTGTGCACATGTGGTTTAGGAGTTATGTTTAAATAAATGTCAAATTGAATGTGGCAGTTATACTGTTATTATGAGTAAAACCTAATTTTTGTAAATGTTAACCATACCACAATACCTGATTCTGGTAAAACTCACATAGATTCAATATTACAGGCATTTTTAGACATTTTACATGTTTGGTTTAGAGTTGTGTTTGAATACATTTTTATTGCTTTTTTCATTAGGGCAAGTCCGACGGGCAGGAGGCCGCGGGGAAGACCCAGGACATATTGTGAGTGAAACCTAATTTTTGTAATTGTAAACCTTACCAAAATACCTGATTCTGGTAAAACTCACATAGATTCAATATTACATGCATTTTTAGACGGATTGCATGTTTGGTTTTGGAGTTATGATTATACACCTTTCATATTTAGTATGACAGTTATACTGTATATGACCATTGAGTAAAAAAAAACCTAACTTGTGTCTATGCAAACCTTACAAAAGATTGTTATTTAAGTAAAGACTTAGACTTAGACTTAGACTTTCTTTTTATTGTCATTCAAATTTGAACTTTACAGCACAGATAAGAACGAAATGTCGTAGTGCAGGATAAAAAAGCAATAAGGTGCATATTTCGATAAATAAATATATAAATACTATATATATATATATATATATCTATATATATATCTATATATATATATATATATATATATATATATATATATATATATATATATATATATATATAATAAATATACATAAATATATATAAATAGATAAATAGATTACTGTGCAGATAAATATATTGCACTTTTTCCACATGCGCCCACGTTTATGGGTGTATGTTATATTGTTTTTTTCATTCCAGCGAGTTAATTCATTTTGAGGGGAGTTGAGGAGATAATTTAATTATGATGTGTTCAAGAGTCTTACGGCCTGAGGGAAGAAGCTGTTACAGAAGCTGGAGGTTCTGCTTCGGAGGCTGCGGAACCTCTTTCTAGAGTCCAGCAGTGAAAACTGTCCTTGGTGGGGGTGGGAGGAGTCTTTGCAAATTTTCTGAGCCCTGGTCAGGCAGCACTTTTTGCGATCTCCTGGATAGGAGGAAGAGGAGTCCTGATGATCTTTTCCGCCGTCCTCACCACTCTCTGGAGATACTTCCAGTCTGAGGCACTGCAGGCTCCAGTCCAGACAGAGATGCTGTTGGTCAGCAGGCTGGCTATAACAAATATACATCTCTCCAAGCATTATTAGCTATTTTGCAATTGTTGTTTAGGAGTTATGTTCAAATAACTGTCATAGTGAGTAAAACCTAAATTGTGTATTTGCAAACCTTTCAAAAACGACTGATTCTAGTCAAACTCACACAGATACAATATTGCAGGCATTTTTAGACATAATGCATGTTTGGTTTTGGAGTTATGTTTCTATAACTTTCATATGTATGACAGCTATACTGTTATATTTATTAAAAAAACACTAACTTGTGTCTTTACAAACCTTACAAAATATTGTTTTCCCAGTAAAACTCACAAAGATACATTTCAACAGTCATTATTAGACATTTTGCATGTGTGGTTTAGAAGTTATGTTTAAATAACTGTCATATGGAGTGTGACCGTAAAGTCATAGTGAGTAAAACAAACTAACTTGTGTCTTTGCAAACTTTACAAAATATAATCATTCTAGTAAAACAAACAAAGATACATTTCTCCAAGCATTATTAGCCATTTTGCATTTGTTGGTTAGGAGTTATGTTTAAATAACTGTCAAAGTAAATAAAACCTAATTTTGGTATTTGAAAACCTTACAAAAACAACTGATTCTAGTAAAACTCACACAGATACAATATTACAGGCATTTTTAGACATAATACATGTTTGGTTTTGGAGTAATGTTTGGCGCAGTGGAAGAATGGCCGTGCGCGACCCGAGGGTCCCTGGTTCAATCCCCACCTAGTGCCAACCTCGTCATGTCCGTTGTGTCCTGAGCAAGACACTTCACCCTTGCTCCTGATGGGTGCTGGTTAGTGCCTTGCATGGCAGCTCCCTCCATCAGTGTGTGAATGTGTGTGTGAATGGGTAAATGTGGAAGTAGTGTCAAAGCGCTTTGAGTACCTTGAAGGTAGAAAAGCGCTATAAAAGGACAACCCATTTATTTATTTATTCATATATAGTAAGACAGCTATACTGTTATATTGAGTAAAAAAAAACTAACTTGTGTCTTTACAAACCTTACACAATATTTTTTTTTCTAGTAAAACTCACAAAGAGACATTTCCCCAGGTATTATTAGCCATTGTGCATGTGTGGTTTAGGAGTTATGTTTAAATAAATGTCAAATTGAATGTGGCAGGTATACTGTCATGAGTAAAACCAAATTTTTGTAATTGTAAACCTTACCAAAATACCTGATTCTGGTAAAACTCACATAGATTCAATATTACATGCATTTTTAGACGGATTGCTTGTTTGGTTTTGGAGTTATGTTTTTACAACTTTCATATTTAGTATGACAGTTATACTGTCATATAGAGTAAAAAAACAACTAACTTGCGTCTTTGCAAACCTTACAAAATATCATTATTCTGGTAAAGACTTAGACTTTCTTTTTATTGTCATTCAAATTTGAACTTTACAGCACAGATAACACAATTTCGTTACATAAGCTCATGGTAGTGCAGGATAAAAAAGCAATAAGGTGCATATATAAATAAATATAAATAATAAATAAATATATATATATAAAATAAATAAATATACTTAAATATATATAAATAAATAAAAAGATTACTGTGCAGATAAATATATTGCACTTTTTCCACATGCGCCCACGTTTATGGGTGTATGTTATATTGGGTTTTTTTTTATTCCAGCGAGTTAATCCATTTTGAGGGGAGTTGAGGGGATAATATAATTGTACATGTATATGTGACAATAAGAGAGAAGGTGTAAATCTCGCGCCAGGCCGTACCCGTATCCGCAGCAGGTCTCCAAGGTGAACAGCCTCTTACGGCCTGAGGGAAGAAGCTGGAGGTTCTGCTTCGGAGGCTGGGGAACCTCTTTCTAGAGTCCAGCAGTGAAAACAGTCCTTGGTGGGGGTGGGAGGAGTCTTTGCAAATTTTCTGAGCCCTGGTCAGGCAGCGCTTTTTGCGATCTCCTGGATAGGAGGAAGAGGATTCCTGAAGATCTTTTCCGCCGTCCTCACCACTCTCTGGAGAGACTTCCAGTCTGAGGCACTGCAGGCTCCA
This sequence comes from Nerophis lumbriciformis, assembly GCF_033978685.3. Lineage (NCBI taxonomy): Eukaryota > Metazoa > Chordata > Actinopteri > Syngnathiformes > Syngnathidae > Nerophis > Nerophis lumbriciformis. Next base: position 19,312,398 of record NC_084552.2, on the reverse strand, counting down.
GTCCAGACAGAGATGCTGTTGGTCAGCAGGCTCTCTATAACAAAGATACAGTTCTCCAAGCATTATTAGCTATTTGCATTTGTTGTTTAGGATTTATGTTTAAATAACTGTCATAGTGAGTAAAACCTAAATTTTGTATTTGCAAACCTTACAAAAACAATTGATTCTAGTAAAACTCACAGATACAATATCACAGTCATTTTTAGACATAATGCATGTTTGGTTTTGGAGTTGTCTTTATATAACTTTCATATTTAGTATTACAGTAATACTGTCATATTGAGTAAAAAAACAACAACTAACTTGTGTCTTTAGAAACCTTACAAAATATTTTTCCCAGTAAAACTCAAAGATACATTTCTACAGGCATTATTAGCCATTTTGCATGTGCAGTTTAGGATTTATGTTTAAATAACTGTCATATTGAGTGTGACAGTAAAGTCATAGTGAGTAAAACAAACTAACTTGTGTCTTTGCAATGCTTACAAAAGAAAATGTTACTAGTAAAACTCACAAAAGATACATTTCTTCATGCATTATTAGAAAATGTTCATGTGTAGTTTAGGAGTTATGTTTTAATAACTGTCAAATTGAGTGTGGCAGTTATACTGTCATTAAGTGTTAAACCTAATTTTTGTATTTGCAAACCTTACAAAAACAACGGATTCTAGTAAAACTCACATAGATTCAATATTGCAGGCATTTTAGACATTTCACATGTTTGGTTTAGGAGTTGTGTTTGAATACATTTTAATTGCTTTTTTTGTTAGGGCAAGTCCGACCGGCAGGAGGCCACGGGGAAGCCCCAGGACACATTGGGAAGACTATGTCAGCCGGCTGGCCTGGGAACGCTTCGGGATCTCCCGAGAAGAGCTGGACCTTACAAAAGAACATTTTAGTAAAACTCACAAAGATACATTTCTTCATGCATTATTAGAAAATGTTCATGTGTAGTTTTGAAGTTATGTTTATATAACTTTCATATATAGTATGACAGTTATACTGTTATATTGAGTAAAAAAAAACTAACTTGTGTCTTTACAAACCTTACAAAATATTGTTTCCCAGTAAAACTCACAAAGATACATTTCTACAGGCATTATTAGCCATTTTTTATGTGTGGTTTAGGAGTTATGTTTAAATAACTGAAATTGAGTGTGACAGTATACTGTCAAAGTGAGTAAAAAAAAACTAACTCGTGTCTTTGCAAACCTTACAAAAGAAAATGTTACTATTAAAACTCACAAAGATACCTTTCTTCATGCATTATTAGAAAATGGTCATGTGTAGTTTAGGAGTTATGTTTAAATAACTGTCATTTTGAGTGTGGTAGTATAACTGCCACACATATTGAGTTATAAAGTTAAGTGTAAAACCTAATTTTTGTATTTGCAAACCTTACAAAAACAACTGATTCTTGTAAAACTCACATAGATTCAATATTAAAGGCATTTTAGACATTTTACATGTTTTGTTTAGGAGTTGTGTTTGAATACATTAGTATTGCTTTTTTCGTTAAGGCAAGTCCAAACGGCAGGAAGCCACGGGGAAGACACAGGACACATTGGGAAGATTATAACAGCTGGCTGGCCTGGGAACGCCTCGGGATCCCCCGAGAAGAGCTGGACGAAGTAGCTGGGCTTCTCTGCTTAGGCTGCAGCCCCCGCAACACGACCTCGGATAAGCGGAAGAAAATGGATGGATTTAGTATGACAGTTATACTATCATATTGAGTAAAAAAAAACTAACTTTTGTTTTTGTAAACATTCAAAATATAATTTTTCTAGTAAAACTCACAAAGATACATAGAGTTTAAATAACTGTCATAGTAAGTAAAACCTTACAAAAACAACTGATTCTAGTAAAACTCACATGGATTCAATATTACAGGCATTTTTACACATTTTGCATGTTTGGTTTAGAAATTATGATGGAACACATTTTTATTGCTTTTTTCGCATTATCTCAGGATTTTAAGAATATTACTGTCACATTGAGTAAAAACTACTTTCTGTGTTTGCAAGGATTAAAAAAAGCATATTTTTCGAGTAAAACTCCTAAGGATGCATTATTTGAGGCACCATTAGCCATTTAGCATTTGTAGTTTAGGAGTTATGTTTAAATAACTGTCATATTAAATGTAACAGTATACTCTCATATAGAGTAAAACCTAATTTTTGTATTTGCAAACCTTACAAAAACAACTGATTCTAGTAAAACTCACATGAATTCAATATTACAGTTATTTTTAGACATTTTGCCTGTTTGGTTTAGAAATTATGATGGAATACATTTTTATTGCTTTTTTCGCATTATCTCAGGATTTTAGGAATATTACTGTTATATTGAGTAAAAAACTACTTTTTGTGTTTGCAAGCCTTAGAAAAGCATATGTTTCGAGTAAAACTCACAATAATGCATTATTTCAGGCAATATTAGCTCATTTTTATGTGTAGTTTAGGAGTTATGTTTATTTACTGTCATATTGAGTGTACATTGTCATGGTGAAAAAACCCTATTTTTTTTCATTTGCAAAAATTTCAAACACAACCGATTCTAGTAAACCTCACATGGATTCAATATTACAGGCATTTTTAAACATTTTGCATGTTTGATTTAGGAAATATGATTGAATATATTTTCACTGCTTTTTTCGCACTATCTCAGGTTTTTATGAATATTACTGTCATATTGAGTAAAAAACTACTTTTTGTGTTTGCAAGATTTGAAAAAGCATATGTTTCGAGTAAAACTCCGTAGAATGCATTATTTGAGGCATCATTAGCCATTTTGCATGTGTAGTGAGGAGTTATTTTTAAATAACTGTCATATTGAGTGTGACAGTATACTGTCATAGTGAGTAAAACTTGAATTTTGTATTTGCAAACCTTATAAAAACAACTGATTCTAGTAAAACTCACATGGATTTAATATTACAGGCATTTTTAGACATTTTGCATTGTTGGTTTAGGAATTATGTTGGAATACATTTTTATTGCTTTTTTTCGCATTATCTCAGGATTTTAAGAACATTACTGTCATATTGAGTAAAAAACTACTTTTTGTGTTTGCAAGCCTTAAAAAAGCATATGTTTCGAGTAAAACTCACAATAATGCATTAGTTCAGGCAATATTAGCTCATTTTTATGTGTAGTTTAGGAGTTATGTTTATTTACTGTCATATTGAGTGTACTTGTCATGGTGAAAAAAACCTAATTTTTTTTATTTGCCAAAATTACAAACACAACTGATTCCAGGAAAACTCACATGGATTCAATATTACAGGCATTTTTACAAATGTTGCATGTTTAGTTTAGAAATTATGATTGAATACATTTTTATTGCTTTTTTCGCATTATCTCAGGATTTTAGGGATATAACTGTCATAATGAATAAAAAACTACTTTTTGTGTTTGCAAGATTTAAAAAAGCATATGTTCAGAGTAAAACTCCGTAGAATGCATTATTTGAAGCATCATTAGCCATTTTGCATGTGTAGTTAGGAGTTATGATTACAAAACTTGATTGTGACAGTTTCATAAAGAGAAAAACCTAATGTTTGCTTTTGCAAACCTCACTAAAACAACTGATTCTAGTAAAACTCACATGGATTTAATATTACTGGCATTTTTAGACATTTTGCATTGTTGGTTTAGGAATTATGTTGGAATACATTTGTATTGCTTTTTTCGCATTATCTCAGAATTTTAAGAACATTACTGTCATTTTGAGTAAAAACTACTTTTTGTGTTTGCAAGCCTTAAAAAAGCATATGTTTCGAGTAAAACTCACAAGAATGCATTATTTCAGGCAATATTAGCTCATTTTTAAGTGTAGTTTAGGAGTTATGTTTAATTTACTGTCATATTGAGTGTACATTGTCATGGTGAAAAAAACCTAATTTTTGTATTTGCAAAAATTTAAAACACAACCTAATCTAGTAAAACTCACGTGGATTCAATATTACAGGCATTTTTACACATTTTGCATGTTTGATTTAGGAAATATGATTGAATATATTTTCATTGCTTTTTTCGCATTATCTCAGGATTTTAAGGACATTACTGTCATATTGAGTAAAAATATACGTTTTGTGTTTGCAAGCCTTAAAAAAAAGCATATGTTTCGAGTAAAACTCCCAAGGATCAATTATTTCAAACATTATTAGCCATTTTGCATTAGTAGTTTAGGAGTTATGATTAAAAAACTGTCATATTGATTGTGACAGTTTACTTTCATAAAGAGTAAAACCTAATTTTTGTTTTTGCAAACCTTACTAAAACAACTGATTCTATTAAAACTCACATGGATATAGTATTTCAGGCATTTTTAGACATTTTGCATTGTTGGTTTAGGAAATATGTTGGAATACATTTTTATTGCCTTTTTCGCATTATCTCAGAATTTTAAGAACATTACTGTCATATTGAGTAAAAAAGTACTTTTTGTGTTTGCAAGCCTTAAAAAAGCATATGTTTCGAATAAAACTCACAAGAATGCATTATTTCAGGCAATATTAGCTCATTTTTATGTGTAGTTTAGGAGTTATGTTTAATTTACTGTCATAATGAGTGTACATTGTCATGGTGAAAAAAAACTAATTTTTCTAATTGCAAACCTTTCAAACAACTGATTCTAGTAAAACATACATTGATTCAATATTACAGGCATTTTTACACATTTTGCATGTTTGGTTTAGGAATTATAATGGAATACATTTGTTTTTGCTTTTTTCGTATTATCTCAGGATTTTAAGAACATTCCTGTCATATTGAGTAAAAAACTACTTTTTGTGTTTGCAAGATTTAAAAAAGCATATGTTTTGAGTAAAACTCCCAAGGATGCATTATTTCAGGCATCAATCAATCGTAGGCTCTCCCAAGACAAATAGGTCCTAGGTGAGGGATCAGACAAAGAGCAGCTCAAAGACCTTCATGAAAAGTACAAATCGAGGTCCTAGATTTTTCCTCGCCCGGACGCGGGTCACCGTGGCTCCCCTGTGGAGCCAGGCCCAGAGGTGGGGCACGATGGCGAGCGCCTGTTGGCTGGCTCAGCTCAATGAAGCAACGTGGTTCCCTCCTCCAATGGGCTCACCACTCATGGGCTGGGTTATAGAGGTCGGGTGCAGTGTGAGCTGAGCGGCAGCCGAAGGCAGGGCACTTGGCGGTCCGATCATCGGCTACATAAGCTAGCTCTTCTGACGTGAAATGTCACCTCGCTGGGAGGGAAGGAGCCTGAGCTGGTGTGCGAGGTGGAGAAGTTCCGGCTAGATATAGTTGGACTCACTTCGACGCACAGGAACCTGTTCCCTCGAGAGGGGCTGGACTCTCTTCCACTATGGCGTTGCAAGCAATGAGAGGCTGGGGTGGCAATTCTTGTTGTCCCCCCGGCTCAAAGACAAGAGTATGGGGTATCGGACTGTCTGATTGTGGCGGGTCGCTCCCTGTATGATCAGTGTAGGGCAGCCTTGGTCCGCCAAGGCTGCCCTTTGTCACACCGATTCTGTTGTTAACTTTTATGGACAGAATTGCAGTCATGTCGTTGAGGGGATCCGGTTTGGTGGTTGCAGGATTAGGTCTCTGCTTTTTGCAGTTGATGTGGTCCTGATGGCTTCAACTGGCCAGGATCTCCAGCTCTCATTGGATGGCCGAGTATGAAGCGACTGGGATGAGAATCAGCACCTCCAAGTCCGAGTCCATGGTTCTCGCCCGGTAAAGGGTGGGGTGCCATTTCCAGGTTGAGGAGGCGATGGCACATACTAGATGGCCCCAAGTGGAGGAGTTCAAGTACCTAGGAGTCTTGTTCACGAGTGAGGGAAGAGTGGATCATGAGATCCACAGGCGGATCGGTGCGGCGTCTTCAGTAATGAGGACGCTATATCGATCCATTGTGGTGAAGAAGGAGCTGAACCAGAATTAAAAGCTCTAAATTTACCGGTCGATCTACATTCCCATCCTGCACCCATGGTCATGGTTATGACCGAAAAGACAAGATCCCGGGTACAAGCGGCCAAATTGAGTTTCCTCCGCCGGGTGGCGGGTCTCTCCCTTAGAGATAGGATAAGAAGCTCTGTCATCCGGGAGGAACTCAGAGTAAAGCGCTGCTCCTCCACATTGAGAGGAGCCAGATGAGGTGGTTCGGTCATCTGCTCAGGATGCCACCCGAACGCCTCCCGAGGGAGGTGTTTAGGGCAAGTCCGACCGGCAGGAGGCCACGGGGAAGACCCAGGACACATTGGGAAGATTATGTCTCCCGGCTGGCCTGGGAACGCCTCAGGATCCCCCGAGAAGAGCTGGAAGAAGTGGCTGGGGAGAGGGAAGTCTGGGCTTCTCTGTTTAGGCTGCTGCCCCCGCAACCCGACCTCGGTTAAGCGGAAGAAAATGGATGGATTTAGTAACGACAACAAAAAATGATTCTAGTAAAACTCACATGGATACAATTTTACAGGTATTTTTAGACATAATGCATGTTTGGTTTTGGAATTATGTTTATATAACTTTCATATGTATTATGACAGTTATACTGTCATCTTGAGTAAAACTAACTTGTGTCTTTACAAACATTACAAACTATGTTTTTCCAGTAAAACTCACAAAAATAATGTTTTCCAGGCATTATTAGACATTTTTCATGTGTGGTTTAGGAAATATGTTTAAATAACTGTCATATTGAATATGGCAGTTATACTGTTATTATGTGTAAAACCAAATTTTTGTATTTGCAAACCTTACAAAAACAACTGATTCTAGTAAAACTCACTCATTCAATATTACAGGCATTTTTAGACATTTCACATGTTTGAATACATTTTATTGCTTTTTTCGTTAGGGCAAGTCCGATCGGCAGGAGGCCACGGGGAAGACCCAGGACACATTGGGAAGACTATGTCTCAGGCTGGCCTGGGAACGCCTCGGGATCCCCCGAGAAGAGCTGTAAAAAGTGGCTGGGGAGAGGGAAGTCTGGGCTTCTCTGCTTAGGCTGCTGCCCTCGCAACCCGACCTCGGATAAGCGGAAGAAAATGGATGGATTTATTATGACAGTTATACTGTCATATTGAGTAAAAAAAACTATTTTTCATAGATTCAATATTACAGGCATCTTTAGATGGATTGCATGTTTGGTTTTGGAGATATGTTTATACAACTTTCATATTTAGTATGACAGTTATACTGTCATATTGAGAAAAAAAAACAAAACTTGTGTCTGCACACCTTACAAAAGATTATTATTCTAGTAAAACTAACAAAGATACATTTTTCCAAGCATTATTAGCATTTTTTGTTTTGGAGTTATAATGCTTGCGTTGAGAGGCGACGGGCTCGGGTGGCAATTCTTGTTGCCCCCCGGCTCAAAGCCTGCACGTTGGAGTTCAACCCAGTGGACCAGTGGATAGCTTTCCTCCGCCTTCGGGTGGGGGGACGGGTCCTGACTGTTGTTTGGCCTTACGCGCCAAACGGCAGCTCAGAGTACCCACCCTTTTTGGATTCACTCGAGGGAGTACTGGAAAGTGCTCCACCGGGTGATTCCCTCGTTCTACTGGGGGCCTTCAACGCTCATCTTGGCAACAACAGTGAAACCTGGAGAGGCGTGATTGGGAAGAATGGCCGCCCGGATCTGAAACCGAGTGGTGTTTTGTTATTGGACTTTTGTGCTCGTCACAGATTGTCAATAACAAACACCAAGTTCAAACATAAGGGTGTCCATATGTGCACTTGGCACCAGGACACCCTAGGCCGCAGTTCCATGATCGATTTTGTAGTTGTGTCATCAGATTTGCGGTCTCATGTTTTGGACACTCGGGTGAAGAGAGGGGCGGAGCTTTCTACCGATCACCACCTGGTGGTAAGTTGGCTGCGATGGTGGGGGAGGATGCCTGACATACCTGGCAGGCCCAAACGCATTGTGAGGGTTTGCTGGGAACGCCTCCGGAAGAACTTTGAACATGTCACGAGGGAGGCGCTGGACATTGAGTCTGAGTGGACCATGTTCCGTGCCTCTCTTGTCGAGCCGGCTGTGGCCCCAGGGAGTTTGGTGCCTGTCGTGGCGGTAATCCTAGAACCCGCTGGTGGACACCAGCAGTGAGGGATGCCGTCAAGCTGAAGAAAGAGCCTATCGGGTCCTTTTGGCTCATGGGACTCCAGAGGCAGCCGACAGGCCAAGCGAAGTGCGGCTTCAGCGGTCGCAGAGGCAAAAACTCGGACATGGGAGGAGTTTGGAGAAGCCATGGAAAACGACTTCCAGACGGCTTCGAAGCGATTCTGGACCACCATCCGCCGGCTCAAGGGGGGGGAGCAGTGCACTGTAACACCGTGTATGGTGAGGTTGGTGCGCTGCTGACCTCTACTGCAGCTGTTATTGATCGGTGGAGGGAATACTTCGAAGACCTCCTTAATCCCACCAACATGTCTTCCTATGAGGAAGCAGTGCCTGGGGAATCTGTGGTGGGCTCTCCTATTTCTGGGGCTGAGGATGCCAAGGTAGTTAAAAAGCTCCTCAATGGCAACGCCCTGGGGGTGGATGAGATCCGTCCGGATTTCCTTAAGGCTCTGGATGCTGTGGGGCTGTCTTGGTTGACAAGACTCTGCATTATCGCGTGGACATCGGGGGCGGTACTTCTGGATTGGGAGACCGGGGTGGTGGTTCCTCTCTTTAAGAAGGGGAACCAGAGGGTGTGTTTCAACTATCGTGAGATCACACTCCTCAGTCTTCCCGGTAAGGTCTATTCATGTGTACTGGAGAAGAGGCTACGCCGGATAGTCGAACCTCGGATTCAGGAGGAACAGTGTGGTTTACGTCCTGGTCATGGAACTGCGGACCAGCTTTATACTCTCGGCAGGGTCCTTGAGGGTGCATGGTAGTTTGCCCAACCAGTCTACATGTGCTTTATGGACTTGGAGAAGGCATTCGACCATTTACCCCTGGAAGTCCTGTGGGGAGTGCTTAGAGAGTATGGGGTAACGGACTGTCTTATTGTGGCGGTTCGCTCCCTTTGCAAGAGTCAGAGCTTGGTCCGGCAATGCGGACCCGTTTCCAGTGAGGGTTGGACTCCGCCAAGATTGCCCTTTGTCACCGATTCTGTTCATAACCTTTATGGACAGAATTTCTAGGCGCAGTCAGGGCGTTGAGGGGATCCGGTTTGGTGTCTGCAGGATTAGGTCTCTGCTATTTGCAGGCTTCATCTGGCCAAGATCTTCAGCCCTCACTGGACCGGTTCGCAGACGAGTGTGAAGTGACTGGGATGTGAATCAGCACCCCCAAGTCCGAGTCCATGGTTCTCGCCCGGAAAAGGGTGGAGATCTTGCCCCAAGTGGAGGAGTTCAAGGACCTCAGAGTCTTGTTCACAAGTGAGGGAAGAGTGGATCGTGAGATCGACAGGCGGAACGGTGCGGCGTCTTCAATAATGCGGACGCTGTATTGATCCGTTGTGGTGAAGAAGGAGCTGAGCCGGAAGGCAAAGCTCTCGATTTACCGGTCGATCTACGTTCCCATCCTCACCTATGGTCATGAGCTTTGTGTCATGGCCGAAAGGACAAAATCACGGGTACAAGCGGCCGAAATGAAATTCCTCCGCCGTGTGGCGGGGCTCTCCCTTAGAGATAGGTTGAGAAGCTCTGTCATCCGGGAGGAGCTCAAAGTAAAGCCATTGCTCCTCCATTTCGAGAGGAGCCAGATGAGGTGGTTCGGGCATCTGGTCAGGATGCCACCCGAACGCCTCCCTAGGGAGGTGTTTCGGGCACAACCGACCGGTAGGAGGCCCAGGAAGACCCAGGAAACGGGAAGCTTATCTCTCCCGGCTGGCCTGGGAACGCCCCAGGATCCCCCTGGAGGAGCTGGACGAAGTGTCTGGGGAGAGGAAAGTCTGGGCTTCCCTGCTTAGGCTGCAGCCCCCGCGACCCGACCTCGGATAAGCGGAAGAAAATGGATGGCTGGATGGATGGAGTTATGTTTAAATAACTGTCATAAAGAGTAAAACCTCATTTTTGTATTTGTAAACCTTACCAAAATAACTGATTTTAGTAAAACTCACACAGATTCAATATTACAGGCATTTTTAGACATTTTGCTTATTTGGTGTAGGAATTATGATGGAATACATTGTTTTTGCTTATTTCGCATTATCTCAGGATTTTAAGAACTTTACTGTCATATAGAAGAAACCAAATACTTTTTGTGTTTGCAAGCCTTAAAAAAAGCATATGTTTCGAGTAAAACTCACAAGAATGCCTTATTTCAGGCATTATTAGCCATTGTTTATGTGTAGTTTAGGCATACTTGCCAATACTCCTGGATTTTCCAGGAGACTCCCGAAATTCAGCGCCTTTCCCGAAAACCTCCCGGGACAAATTTTCTCCCGAAAATCTCCCGAAATTCAGGCTGATCTGAGTGAGGACAGCCTGTATTCACGTCTGCTTTCCCACGATATAAACAGCATGCCTGCCCAATCACGTTATAACTGTAGAATGATCGAGGGCGAGTTCTTGGTTTCTTATGTGGGTTTATTGTTAGGTAGTTTCATTAACGTCCTCCCAGCGCGGTAACAACACAAAACAACAGCAGTCACGTTTTCGTCTACCGTAAAGCAGTTTGTCTGCCGTAAACAGCAATGTTGTGACACTCTTTAAACAGGGCAATACTGCCATCTACTGTACATGCATATGTGACAATAACATCCAGGGCTTTTAGAGAGTGCAGTGCACAACTGAGCACACAACAAGGAGACAAAGCAGAAGAACGCGGAAGATACAGCCATGGCGACGCCGACGACGAGTAAGATGAAGAAACACGCTTATAAGTTCCAAGCCGCAGCTGCGATTGGACTTGGATAGCCTCCGGGAAGAAGTAGTGGAATACCAAGTGCTTGGCAGTGAAGATCTTCCTCAGGAAGCAAAGATTGACCGGTTTTTGGCCATGCTCGGGAGGGATGGAAAATTCCAGACTCTCGTGCATTTGATGAAAGCACTTTTGTGCGTGCCACACAGCAATGCATCATCAGAGAGGGTGTTCAGCATGGTTATAAAAATAGTGACAGAGAATAGAACAAGGATGGACAATTCAACCCTTACCTCAACAATGAGTAGATGAGTGTTATGTGTGTGTATATGTGTAAATAAATGAAAACTGAAATTCAAGTATTTATTTTATATATATATATATATATATATATATATATATATATATATATATATATATATATATATATATATATATATATATATATATAAATATATATATATATATATATATATATATATATATATATATATATATAGGAGTTAAAGTTAAAGTTAAAGTACCAATGATTGTCACACACACACTAGGTGTGGCGAGATTATTCTCTGCATTTGACCCATCACCCTTGATCACCCCCTGGGAGGTGAGGGGAGCAGTGGGCAGCAGCGGTGGCCGCGCCCGGGAATCATTTTTTGGTGATTTAACCCCCAATTCCAACCCTTGATGCTGAGTGCCAAGCAGGGAGGTAATGGGTCCCATTTTTTACAGTCTTTGGTATGACTCGGCCGGGATTTGAACTCACAACATACCGATCTCAGGGCGGACACTCTAACCACTAGGCCACTGAGTAGGTTGGTAACTGTCATATTGAGTAAAAAACTACTTTTTGTGTTTGCAAGATTTAAAAAAGCATATGTTCAGAGTAAAACTCCGTAGAATGCATTATTTGAGGCATCATTAGCCATTTTGCATGTGTAGTTAGTAGTTATGATTACAAAACTGTCATATTGAGTGTGACAGTTTACTTTCATAAAGAGTAAAACCTAATTTTTGTTTTTGCAAACCTTACTAAAACAACTGATTCTAGTAAAACTCACATGGATTTAATATTACAGGCATTTTTAGACATTTTGCATTGTTGGTTTAGGAATTATGTTGGAATACATTTTTATTGCTTTTTTCGCATTATCTCAGAATTTTAAGAACATTACTGTCATATTGAGCAAAAACTACTTTTTGTGTTTGCAAGCCTTAAAAAAGCATATGTTTCGAGTAAAACTCACAAGAATGCATTACTTCAGGCAATATTAGCTCATTTTTAAGTGTAGTTTAGGAGTTATGTTTAATTTACTGTCATATTGAGTGTACATTGTCATGGTGAAAAAAACCTAATTTTTGTATTTGCAAAAATTTCAAACAACCTAATCTAGTAAAACTCACATGGATTCAATATTACAGGCATTTTTACACATTTTGCATGTTTGATTTAGGAAATATGATTGAATATATTTTCATTGCTTTTTTCGCATTATCTCAGGATTTTAAGAACATTACTGTCATATTGAGTAAAAATATACTTTTTGTGTTTGCAAGCCTTAAAAAAAAGCACATGTTTCGAGGAAAACTCCCAAGGATCCATTATTTCAAACATTGTTAGCCATTTTGCATTAGTAGTTTAGGAGTTATGATTAAAAAACTGTCATATTGATTGTGACAGATTACTTTCATAAAGAGTAAAACCTAATTTTTGTTTTTGCAAACCTTACTAAAACAACTGATTCTATTAAAACTCACATGGATATAGTATTACAGGCATTTTTAGACATTTTGCATTGTTGGTTTAGGAAATATGTTGGAATACATTTTTATTGCTATTTTTGCATTATCTCAGAATTTTAAGAACATTACTGTCATATTGAGTAAAAAACTACTTTTTGTGTTTGCAAGCCTTAAAAAAAGCATATGTTTCGAGTAAAACTCACAAGAATGCATTATTTCAGGCAATATTAGCTCATTTTTATGTGTAGTTTAGGAGTTATGTTTAATTTACTGTCATAATGAGTGTACATTGTCATGGTGAAAAAAAACTAATTTTTCTAATTGCAAACCTTTCAAACACAACTGATTCTAGTAAAACATATATTGATTCAATATTACAGGCATTTTTACACATTTTGCATGTTTGGTTTAGGAATTATAATGGAATACATTTGTTTTTGCTTTTTTCGTATTATCTCAGGATTTTAAGAACATTACTGTCACATTGAGTAAAAAACTACTTTTTGTGTTTGCAAGATTTAAAAAAGCATATGTTTTGAGTAAAACTCCCAAGGATGAATTATTTCAGGCATCAATCAATCGTAGGCTCTCCCAAGACAAATAGGTCCTAGGTGAGGGATCAGACAAAGAGCAGCTCAAAGACCTTTATGAAAAGTACAAATCGAGGTCCTAGATTTTTCCTCGCCCGGACGCGGGTCACCGTGGCTCCCCTGTGGAGCCAGGCCCAGAGGTGGGGCACGATGGCGAGCGCCTGTTGGCTGGCTCAGCTCAATGAAGCAACGTGGTTCCCTCCTCCAATGGGCTCACCACTCATGGGCTGGGTTATAGAGGTCGGGTGCAGTGTGAGCTGAGCGGCAGCCGAAGGCAGGGCACTTGGCGGTCCGATCATCGGCTACATAAGCTAGCTCTTCTGACGTGACATGTCACCTCGCTGGGAGGGAAGGAGCCTGAGCTGGTGTGCGAGGTGGAGAAGTTCCGGCTAGATATAGTTGGACTCACTTCGACGCACAGGAACCTGTTCTCTCGAGAGGGGCTGGACTCTCTTCCACTATGGCGTTGCAAGCAATGAGAGGCTGGGGTGGCAATTCTTGTTGTCCCCCCGGCTCAAAGACAAGAGTATGGGGTTCATGGGAGTTTGCCCAACCAGTCTACATGTGCTTTATGGACTTGGAGAAGGCATTCGACCATTTACCCCTGGAAGTCCTGTGGGGAGTGCTTAGAGAGTATAGGGTAACGGACTGTCTTATTGTGGCGGTTCGCTCCATTTGAGAGAGTCAGAGCTTGGTCCGCATTGCCGGCAGTAAGTCGGACCCGTTTCCAGTGAGGGTTGGACTCCGCCAAGACTGCCCTTTGTCACCGATTCTGTTCATAACCTTTATGGACAGAATTCTAGGCGCAGTCAGGGCGTTGAGGGGATCCGGTTTGGTGGTTGCAGGATTAGGTCTCTGCTTTTTGCAGTTGATGTGGTCCTGATGGCTTCAACTGGCCAGGATCTCCAGCTCTCATTGGATGGATGAAGCGACTGGGATGAGAATCAGCACCTCCAAGTCCGAGTCCATGGTTCTCGCCCGGTAAAGGGTGGGGTGCCATTTCCAGTTGAGGAGGCGATGGCACATACTAGATGGCCCCAAGTGGAGGAGTTCAAGTACCTAGGAGTCTTGTTCACGAGTGAGGGAAGATTGGATCATGAGATCCACAGGCGGATCGGTGCGGCATCTTCAGTAATGAGGACGCTATATCGATCCATTGTGGTGAAGAAGGAGCTGAGCCAGAATTAAAAGCTCTAAATTTACCGGTCGATCTACATTCCCATCCTGCACCCATGGTCATGGTTATGACCGAAAAGACAAGATCCCGGGTACAAGCGGCCAAATTGAGTTTCCTCCGCCGGGTGGCGGGTCTCTCCCTTAGAGATAGGATAAGAAGCTCTGTCATCCGGGAGGAACTCAGAGTAAAGCGCTGCTCCTCCACATTGAGAGGAGCCAGATGAGGTGGTTCGGGCATCCGCTCAGGATGCCACCCGAACGCCTCCCGAGGGAGGTGTTTAGGGCAAGTCTGACCGGCAGGAGGCCACGGGGAAGACCCAGGACACATTGGGAAGATTATGTCTCCCGGCTGGCCTGGGAACGCCTCAGGATCCCCCGAGAAGAGCTGGAAGAAGTGGCTGGGGAGAGGGAAGTCTGGGCTTCTCTGTTTAGGCTGCTGCCCCCGCAACCCAACCTCGGTTAAGCGGAAGAAAATGGATGGATTTAGTAAGGACAACAAAAAATGCCCATCCATCAATTTTCTACCTCTTATTCCCTTTTGGGGTGGCAGGGGGCACTGGAGCCTATCTCAGCTACAATCGGGCGGAAGGCGGTGTACACCCCGGACAAGTCGTAAAAAATTATTCTAGTAAAACTCACATTGATACAATTTTACAGGTATTTTTAGACATAATGCATGTTTGGTTTTGGAATTATGTTTATATAACTTTCATATGTATTATGACAGTTATACTGTCATCTTGAGTAAAACATAACTTGTGTCTTTACAAACATTACAAACTATGTTTTTCCAGTAAAACTCACAAAAATAATTTTTTCTAGGAATTATTAGACATTTTTCATGTATGGTTTAGGAAAAATGTTTAAATAAATGTCATATTGAATGTGGCAGTTATAGTGTTATTATGTGTAAAACCAAATTTTTGTATTTGCAAACCTTACAAAAACAACTGATTCTAGTAAAACTCACATAGATTCAATATTACAGGCATTTTTAGACATTTCACATGTTTGAATACATTTTTATTGCTTTTTTCGTTAGGGCAAGTCCGATCACCAGGAGGCCACGGGGAAGACCCAGGACACATTGGGAAAACTATGTCTCAGGCTGGCCTGGGAACGCCTCGGGATCCCCCGAGAAGAGCTGGACAAAGTAGCTGGGGAGAGGGAAGTCTGGGCTTCTCTGCTTAGACTGCTGCCCCCGCAACCCGACCTCGGATAAGCGGAAGAAAATGGATGGATTTAGTATGACAGTTATACTGTCATATTGAGTAAAAAAAACTATTTTTCATAGATTCAATATTACAGGCATCTTTAGATGGATTGCATGTTTGGTTTTGGAGATATGTTTATACAACTTTCATATTTAGTATGACAGTTATACTGTCATATTGAGTAAAAAAACAACAACTTGTGTCTGCAAACCTTACAAAAGATTATTATTCTAGTAAAACTAACAAAGAGACATTTTTCCAAGCATTATTAGCATTTGTTGTTTTGGAGTTATAATGCTTGCGTGAGAGGCGACGAGCTCGGGTGGCAATTTTTATTGCCCCCCGGCTCAAAGCCTGCACGTTGGAGTTCAACCCAGTGGACCAGTGGGTAGCTTTCCTCCGCCTTCGGGTGGGGGGACGGGTCCTGACTGTTGTTTGGCCTTACGCGCCAAACGGCAGCTCAGAGTACCCACCCTTTTTGGATTCACTCGAGGGAGTACTGGAAAGTGCTCCACCGGGTGATTCCCTCGTTCTACTGGGGGCCTTCAACGCTCATCTTGGCAACAACAGTGAAACCTGGAGAGGCGTGATTGGGAAGAATGGCCGCCCGGATCTGAACCCGAGTGGTGTTTTGTTATTGGACTTTTGTGCTCGTCACAGATTGTCAATAACAAACACCAAGTTCAAACATAAGGGTGTCCATATGTGCACTTGGCACCAGGACACCCTAGGCCGCAGTTCCATGATCGATTTTGTAGTTGTGTCATCAGATTTGCGGTCTCATGTTTTGGACACTCGGGTGAAGAGAGGGGCGGAGCTTTCTACCGATCACCACCTGGTGGTGAGTTGGCTGCGATGGTGGGGGAGGATGCCTGACAGGCAGGCCCAAACGCATTGTGAGGGTTTGCTGGGAACGCCTCCGGAAGAACTTTGAACATGTCACGAGGGAGGCGCTGGACATTGAGTCTGAGTGGACCATGTTCCGTGCCTCTCTTGTCGAGCCGGCTGTGGCCCCAAGGAGTTTGGTGCCTGTCGTGGCGGTAATCCTAGAACCCGCTGGTGGACACTAGCAGTGAGGGATGCCGTCAAGCTGAAGAAAGAGCCTATCGGGTCCTTTTGGCTCATGGGACTCCAGAGGCAGCCGACAGGCCAAGCGAAGTGCGGCTTCAGCGGTCGCAGAGGCAAAAACTCGGACATGGGAGGAGTTTGGAGAAGCCATGGAAAACGACTTCCAGACGGATTCGAAGCGATTCTGGACCACCATCCGCCGGCTCAAGGGGGGGGAGCAGTGCACTGTAACACCGTGTATGGTGAGGATGGTGCGCTGCTGACCTCTACTGCAGCTGTTATTGATCGGTGGAGGGAATACTTTGAAGACCTCCTTAATCCCACCAACATGTCTTCCTATGAGGAAGCAGTGCCTGGGGAATCTGTGGTGGGCTTTCCTATTTCTGGGGCTGAGGATGCCAAGGTAGTTAAAAAGCTCCTCAATGGCAACGCCCTGGGGGTGGATGAGATCCGTCCGGAGTTCCTTAAGGCTCTGGATGCTGTGGGGCTGTCTTGGTTGACAAGACTCTGCAACATCGCGTGGACATCGGGGCCGGTACTTCTGGATTGGGAGGGTTGGTGGTTCCTCTCTTTAAGAAGGGGAACCAGAGGGTGTGTTTCAACTATCGTGAGATCACACTCCTCAGTCTTCCCGGTAAGGTCTATTCATGTGTACTGGAGAAGAGGAGAGGAGTCGAACCTCGGATTCAGGAGGAACAGTGTGGTTTACGTCCTGGTCGTGGAACTGCGGACCAGCTTTATACTCTCGGCAGGGTCCTTGAGGGTGCATGGGAGTTTGCCCAACCAGTCTACATGTGCTTTATGGACTTGGAGAAGGCATTCGACCATTTACCCCTGGAAGTCCTGTGGGGAGTGCTTAGAGAGTATGGGGTAACGGACTGTCTTATTGTGGCGGTTCGCTCCCTTTGCAAGAGTCAGAGCTTGGTCCGGCAATGCGGACCCGTTTCCAGTGAGGGTTGGACTCCGCCAAGGCTGCCCTTTGTCACCGATTCTGTTCATAACCTTTATGGACAGAATTTCTAGGCGCAGTCAGGGCGTTGAGGGGATCCGGTTTGGTGTCTGCAGGATTAGGTCTCTGCTATTTGCAGATGATGTGGTCCTGATGGCTTCATCTGGCCAAGATCTTCAGCCCTCACTGGATCGGTTCGCAGACGAGTGTGAAGTGACTGGGATGTGAATCAGCACCTCCAAGTCCGAGTCCATGGTTCTCGCCCGGAAAAGGGTGGAGTGCCATCTCCGGGTTGGGGAGGAGATCTTGCCCCAAGTGGAGGAGTTCAAGGACCTCAGAGTCTTGTTCACGAGTGAGGGAAGAGTGGATCGTGAGATCGACAGGCGGAACGGTGCGGCGTCTTCAGTAATGCGGAAGCTGTATTGATCCGTTGTGGTGAAGAAGGAGCTGAGCCGGAAGGCAAAGCTCTCGATTTACCGGTCGATCTACGTTCCCATCCTCACTTATGGTCATGAGCTTTGTGTCATGGCCGAAAGGACAACATCAAGGGTACAAGCGGCCGAAATGAGTTTCCTCCGCCGGGTGGCGGGGCTCTCCCTTAGAGATAGGTGAGAAGCTCTGTCATCCGGGAGGAGCTCAAAGTAAAGCCATTGTTCCTCCATTTCGAGAGGAGCCAGATGAGGTGGTTCGGGCATCTGGTCAGGATGCCACCCGAACGCCTCCCTAGGGAGGTGTTTCGGGCACGTCCGACCGGTAGGACGCCCAGGAAGACCCAGGAAACGGGAAGCTTATCTCTCCTGGCTGGCCTGGGAACGCCCGAGGATCCCCCGGGAGGAGCTGGACGAAGTGGCTGGGGAGAGGAAAGTCTGGGCTTCCCTGCTTAGGCTGCAGCCCCCGCGACCCGACCTCGGATAAGCGGAAGAAAATGGATGGCAGGATGGATGGAGTTATGTTTATATAACTGTCATAAAGAGTAAAACCTCATTTTTGTATTTGTAAACCTTACCAAAACAACTGATTTTAGTAAAACTCACACAGATTCAATATTACAGGCATTTTTAGACATTTTGCTTATTTGGTGTAGGAATTATGATGGAATACATTGTTTTTGCTTATTTCGCATTATCTCAGGATTTTAAGAACTTTACTGTCATATTGAGGAAAACAAATACTTTTTGTGTTTGCAAGCCTTAAAAAAGCATATGTTTCGAGTAAAACTCACAAGAATGCCTTATTTCAGGCATTATTAGCCATTTTTTATGTGTAGTTTAGGCATACTTGCCAATACTCCTGGATTTTCCAGGAGACTCCCGAAATTCAGCGCCTCTCCCGAAAACCTCCCGGGACAAATTTTCTCCCGAAAATCTCCCGAAATTCAGGCTGATCTGAGTGAGGACAGCCTGTATTCACGTCTGCTTTCCCACGATATAAACAGCATGCCTGCCCAATCACGTTATAACTGTAGAATGTTCGAGGGCGAGTTCTTGGTTTCTTATGTGGGTTTATTGTTAGGTAGTTTCATTAACGTCCTCCCAGCGTGGTAACAACACAAAACAACAGCAGTCACGTTTTCTTCTACCGTAAAGCAGTTTGTCTGCCGTAAACAGCAATGTTGTGACTCTCTTTAAACAGGGCAATACTGCCATCTACTGTACATGCATATGTGACAATAACATCCAGGGCTTTTAGAGAGTGCAGTGCACAACTGAGCACACAACAAGGAGACAAAGCAGAAGAACGCGGAAGATACAGCCATGGCAACACCGACGACGAGTAAGATGAAGAAACACGCTTATAAGTTCCAAGTCGCAGCTGCGATTGGACCTGGATAGCCTCCGGGACGAAGTAGTGGAATACCAAGTGCTTGGCAGTGAAGATCTTCCTCAGGAAGCAAAGATTGACCGGTTTTTGGCCATGCTCGGGAGGGATGGAAAATTCCAGACTCTCGTGCATTTGATGAAAGCACTTTTGTGCGTGCCACACAGCAATGCATCATCAGAGAGGGTGTTCAGCATGGTAATAACAATAGTTAAAGAGAATAGAACAAGGATGGACAATTCAACCCTTAACTCAACAATGAGTAGATGAGTGTTATGTGTGTGTATATGTGTAAATAAATGAAAACTGAAATTCAAGTATATATATTTATATATATATATATATATATATATATATATATATATATATATATATATAGCTAGAATTCACTGAAAGTCAAGTTTTTCTTATATATGTGTGTGTGTATATATATATAAATATATATATATATATATATATATATATATATATATATATATATATATATATATATATATATATGTATATATATTTATATATATATATATATATATATATATATATATATATATATATGAAATACTTGACTTGGTGAATTCTAGCTCTAAATATACTCCTCCCCTCTTAACCACACCCCCAACCACGCCCCCACCCCACCCCTGACCACGCCTTCCCCACCCCCACCTCTTGAAATCGGAGGTCTCAATGTTAGCAAGTATGAGTTCAGGAGTTATGTTTAAATAACTGTCATAGTGAGTGTGGCAGTTACACTGTCATATTGAGTAAAAAAAACTAACTTGTGTCTTTGCAAACCTCACAAAAGAAAATGTTTCTAATAAAAATCACAAAGATACATTTCTTCACGCATTATTAGACATTTTTCATGTGTGGTTTAGGAGTTATGTTTAAATAACTGTCATATTGAGTGTGGCAGTTATACTGTCATTATGTGTAAAACCTAATTTTGTATATGCAAACCTTATAAAAACAACTGATTCTAGTAAAACATAGATTCAATTTTACAGGCATTTTTAGACATTTTACATGTTTGGTTTAGGAGGTTTTTTTGAATACATTTTTTATTGCTATTTTCGTTAGGGCAAGGCCGACCGGCAGGAGGCCACGGGGAAGACCCAGGACACATTGGGAAGACTATCATTCAAGTACCTTGGGGTGTGGGTAGACAATAAGCTGGACTAGACTGTTAACACAGACCACTTGTACAGGAAAGGACAGAGCTGTACTTCCTGAGGCGGCTCTCCTTTGTCCCACACGCCATTAGACTGTACAACTCTTCTCTGGGGGGAGGGGGGCTACTAGGATGACAGGGGATGCAAATCAATAAGAGTGCAATATTTTTTCAAAACATGGTCACTACTGCCTAGTTTCTCTTGTTATATTCTTATTTTACTGTTATATTTTTATTCTCATTGTTGCTTTTTATTTTTATTCTATTGTAATTAGTTTCTATTTTGTTTCAATTTATACCCCCATTATTTACTTTTCACTTTTTACAATTTTGTACACTAATGCTGGAATTTAAATTTTCCTGAGGGAACTCTCCTAAAGGAATCAATAAAGTACTATCTATCTATCTATCTATTTATGTCTCCTGGCTGGCCTGAAAATGCCTCGGGATCCCCCGAGAAGAGCTGGACGAAGTGGCTGGGGAGAGGAAAGTCTGGGCTTCTCTGCTTAGCCTGCTGCCCCCGCAACCTGACCTCGGATAAGCAAAATAAATATATATAAATATATATAAATAGATAAATAGATTACTGTGCAGATAAATATATTGCACTTTTTCCACATGTGCCCACGTTTATGGGTGTATGTTATATTGTTTTTTTTCATTCCAGCAAGTTAATTCATTTTGAGGGGAGTTGAGAAGATGATTTAATTATGATGCGTTCAAGAGTCTTACGGCCTGAGGGAAGAAGCTGTTACAGAAGCTGGAGGTTCTGCTTCGGAGTCTGCGGAACCTCTTTCTAGAGTCCAGCAGTGAAAACTGTCCTTGGTGGGGGTGGGAGGAGTCTTTGCAAATTTTCTGAGCCCTGGTCAGGCAGCACTTTTTGCGATCTCCTGGATAGGAGGAAGAGGAGTCCTGATGATCTTTTCCGCCGTCCTCACCACTCTCTGGAGATACTTCCAGTCTGAGGCACTGCAGGCTCCAGTCCAGACAGAGATGCTGTTGTTGGTCAGCAGGCTCGCTATAACAAAGATACATCTCTCCAAGCATTATTAGCTATTTTGCATTTGTTGTTTAGGAGTTATGTTCAAATAACTGTCATAGTGAGTAAAACCTAAATTTTGTATTTGCAAACCTTTCAAAAAAAGAAAATGGATGGCTGGATGGATGGAGTTATGTTTAAATAACTGTCATAAAGAGTAAAACCTCATTTTTGTATTTGTAAACCTAACCAAAACAACTGATTGTAGTAAAACTCACACAGATACAATATTGCAGGCATTTTTAGACATAATGCATGTTTGGTTTTGGAGTTATGTTTCTATAACTTTCATATGTATGACAGCTATACTGTTATATTTAATAAAAAAACACTAACTTGTGTCTTTACAAACCTTACAAAATATTGTTTTCCCAGTAAAACTCACAAAGATACATTTCAACAGGCATTATTAGACATTTTGCATGTGTGGTTTAGAAGTTATGTTTAAATAATTGTCATATGGAGTGTGACTGTAAAGTCATAGTGAGTAAAACAAACTAACTTGTGTCTTTGCAAACTTTACAAAATATAATCATTCTAGTAAAACAAACAGAGACATTTCTCCAAGCATTATTAGCCATTTTGCATTTGTTGGTTAGGAGTTATGTTTAAATAACTGTCAAAGTAAAAAACACCTAATTTTGGTATTTGAAAACCTTACAAAAACAACTGATTCTAGTAAAACTCACACAGATACAATATTACAGGCATTTTTACACATAATACATGTTTGGTTTTGGAGTAATGTTTGGCGCAGTGGAAGAATGGCCGTGCGTGACCCGAGGGTCCCTGGTTCAATCCCCACCTAGTGCCAACCTCGTCATGTCCGTTGTGTCCTGAGCAAGACACTTCACCCTTGCTCCTGATGGGTGCTGGTTAGCGCCTTGCATGGCAGCTCCCTCCATCAGTGTGTGAATGTGTGTGTGAATGGGTAAATGTGGAAGTAGTGTCAAAGCGCTTTGAGTACCTTGAAGGTAGAAAAGCGCTAAACAAGTACAACCCATTTATTTATATATAGTAAGACAGCTTTCATATTTAGTATGACAGTTATGCTGTCATATTGAGTAAAAAACAACAACTAACTTGTGTCTTTGCAAACCTTACAAAAGATCATTATTCTGGTAAAGACATAGACTTTCTTTTTATTGTCATTCAAATTTGAACTTTACAGCACAGATAACACAATTTCGTTACATAAGCTCATGGTAGTGCAGGATAAAAAAGCAATAAGGTGCATATATAAATAAATATAAATAATAAATAAATATATATATAAAATAAATAAATATACTTAAATATATATAAATAAATAACAAGATTACTGTGCAGATAAATATATTGCACTTTTTCCACATGCACCCACGTTTATGGGTGTATGTTATATTGGGTTTTTTTTTTATTCCAGCGAGTTAATCCATTTTGAGGGGAGTTGAGGGGATAATTTAATTATAATGCGTTCAAAAGTCTTACGGCCTGAGGGAAGAAGCTGGAGGTTCTGCTTTGGAGGCTGCGGAACCTCTTTCTAGAGTCCAGCAGTGAAAACAGTCCTTGGTGGGGGTGGGAGGAGTCTTTGCAAATTTTCTGAGCCCTGGTCAGGCAGCACTTTTTGCGATCTCCTGGATAGGAGGAAGAGGATTCCTGAAGATCTTTTCCGCCGTCCTCACCACTCTCTGGAGAGTCTTCCAGTCTGAGGCACTGCAGGCTCCAGTCCAGACAGAAATGCTGTTGGTCAGCAGGCTCTCTATAACAAAGATACAGTTCTCCAAGCATTATTAGCTATTTGCATTTGTGGTTTAGGATTTATGTTTAAATAACTGTCAAGTGAGTAAAACATAAATTTTGTATTTGCAAACCTTACAAAAACAATTGATTCTAGTAAAACTCACAGATACAATATCACAGTCATTTTTAGACATAATGCATGTTTGGTTTTGGAGTTGTGTTTATATAACTTTCATTATTAGTATTACAGTATTACTGTCATATTGAGTAAAAAAAAAAAAACTATTTTGTGTCTTTACAAACCTTACAAAATATTTTTCCCAGTAAAACTCAAAGATACATTTCTACAGGCATTATTAGCCATTTTGCATGTGCGGTTTAGGATTTGTGTTTAAATAACTGTCATATTGAGTGTGACAGTAAAGTCATAGTGAGTAAAACAAACTAACTTGTGTCTTTGCAATGCTTACAAAAGAAAATGTTACTAGTAAAACTCACAAAAGATACATTTCTTCAGGCATTATTAGAAAATGTTCATGTGTAGTTTAGGAGTTATGTTTTAATAACTGTCAAATTGAGTGTGGCAGTTATACTGTCATTAAGTGTTAAACCTCATTTTTGTATTTGCAAACCTTACAAAAACAACTGATTCTAGTAAAACTCACATAGATGCAATATTGCAGGCATTTTAGACATTTCACATGTTTGGTTTAGGAGTTGTGTTTGAATACATTTTAATTGCTTTTTTCGTTAGGGCAAGTCCGACCGGCAGGAGGCCACGGGGAAGCCCCAGGACACATTGGGAAGACTATGTCAGCCGGCTGGCCTGGGAACGCTTCGGGATCTCCCGAGAAGAGCTGGACGAAGTGGCTGGGGAGAGGGAAGTCTGGGCTTCTCTGCTTAGGCTGCTGCCCCCGCAACCCGACCTCGGATAAGCGGAAGAAAATGGATACATTTAGTATGACAGTTATACTATTATATTGAGTAAAAAAAACAACTAACTTGTGTCTTTAAAAACCTTACAAATTATATGTTTTCTAGTAAAACTCACAAAGATACATCTCCAGGCTTTATAAGCCATTTTGCATGTGGTTTAGGGGTTATGTTTAAATAACTGTCATATTGAATGTGGCAGTTATACTGTCATTATGAGTAAAACCTAATTTTTGTAATTGTAAACCTCACCAAAATACCTGATTCTGGTAAAACTCACATAGATTCAATATTACAGGCATTTTTAGACGGATTGCATGTGTAGTTTTGAAATTATGTTTATACAACTTTCTTATTTAGTATGACAGTGATACTGTTATATTGAGTAAAAAAAAACTAACTTGTGTCTTTACAAACCATACAAAATATTGTTTCTCAGTAAAACTCACAAAGATACATTTCTACAGACATTATTAGCCATTTTGTATGTGTGGTTTAGGAGTTATGTTTAAATAACTGAAATTGAGTGTGACAGTATACTGTCAAAGTGAGTAAAAAAAAACTAACTCGT
Organism: Nerophis lumbriciformis; assembly: GCF_033978685.3. Lineage (NCBI taxonomy): Eukaryota > Metazoa > Chordata > Actinopteri > Syngnathiformes > Syngnathidae > Nerophis > Nerophis lumbriciformis. The sequence continues at coordinate 19,287,640 of NC_084552.2, read as the reverse complement.
GTCTTTGCAAACCTTACAAAAGAACATTTTAGTAAAACTCACAAAGATACATTTCTTCATGTGTAGTTTTGAAGTTATGTTTATATAACTTTCATATATAGTATGACAGTTATACTGTTATATTGAGTAAAAAAAAAACTAACTTGTGTCTTTACAAACCATACAAAATATTGTTTCCCAGTAAAACTCACAAAGATACATTTCTACAGACATTATTAGCCATTTTGTATGTGTGGTTTAGGAGTTATGTTTAAATAACTGAAATTGAGTGTGACAGTATACTGTCAAAGTGAGTAAAAAAAAATTAACTCGTGTCTTTGCAAACCTTACAAAAGAAAATGTTACTAGTAAAACTCACAAAGATACATTTCTTCATGCATTATTAGAAAATGGTCATGTGTAGTTTAGAGTTATGTTTAAATAACTGTCATTTTGAGTGTGGTAGTATAACTGCCACACATATTGAGTTATAAAGTTAAGTGTAAAACCTAATTTTTGTATTTGCAAACCTTACAAAAACAACTGATTCTTGTAAAACTCACATAGATTCAATAATAAAGGCATTTTAGACATTTTACATGTTTTGTTTAGGAGTTGTGTTTGAATCCATTAGTATTGCTTTTTTCGTTAAGGCAAGTCCAAACGGCAGGAAGCCACGGGGAAGACACGGGACACATTGGGAAGATTATATCAGCTGGCTGGCCTGGGAACGCCTCGGGATCCCCCGAGAATAGCTGGACGAAGTAGCTGGGCTTCTCTGCTTAGGCTGCAGCCCCCGCAACACGACCTCGGATAAGCGGAAGAAAATGGATGGATTTAGTATGACAGTTATACTATCATATTGAGTAAAAAAAAAACTAACTTTTGTTTTTGTAAACATTCAAAATATATTTTTTCTAGTAAAACTCACAAAGATACATAGAGTTTAAATAACTGTCATAGTAAGTAAAAACTTACAAAAACAACTGATTCTAGTAAAACTCACATGGATTCAATATTACAGGCATTTTTACACATTTTGCATGTTTGGTTTAGAAATTATGATGGAACACATTTGTATTGCTTTTTTCGCATTATCTCAGGATTTTAAGAATATTACACACATTTTTATTGCTTTTTTCGCATTATCTCAGGATTTTAAGAATATTACTGTCACATTGAGTAAAAACTACTTTCTGTGTTTGCAAGGATTAAAAAAAAGCATATTTTTCGAGTAAAACTCCTAAGGATGCATTATTTCTGGCATCATTAGCCTTTTAGCATTTGTAGTTTAGGAGTTATGTTTAAATAACTGTCATATTAAATGTAACATTATACTCTCATATAGAGTAAAACTTAATTATTGTATTTGCAAACCTTATAAAAACAACTGATTCTAGTAAAACTCACATGGATTTAATATTACAGGCATTTTTAGACATTTTGCATTGTTGGTTTAGGAATTATGTTGGAATACATTTTTATTGCTTTTTTCGCATTATCTCAGGATTTTAAGAACATTACTGTCATATTGGGTAAAAAAAACTACTTTTTGTGTTTGCAAGCCTTAAAAAAGCATATGTTTCAAGTAAAACTCACAATAATGCATTAGTTCAGGCAATATTAGCTCATTTTTTATGTGTAGTTTAGGAGTTATGTTTATTTACTGTCATATTGAGTGTACTTGTCATGGTGAAAAAAACCTAATTTTTTTTTTTTGCAAAAATTTCAAACAACCGATTCTAGGAAAACTCACATGGATTCAATATTACAGCATTTTTACAAATTTTGCATGTTTAGTTTAGATATTATGATTGAATACATTTTTATTGCTTTTTTCGCATTATCTCAGGATTTTAGGGATATAACTGTCATATTGAGTAAAAAACTACTTTTTGTGTTTGCAAGATTTAAAAAAGCATATGTTCAGAGTAAAACTCCGTAGAATGCATTATTTGAGGCATCATTAGCCATTTTGCATGTGTAGTTAGGAGTTATGATTACAAAACTGTCATATTGATTGTGACAGTTTACTTTCATAAAGAGTAAAACCTAATTTTTTTTTTTGCAAACCTTACTAAAACAACTGATTCTAGTAAAACTCACATGGATTCTATATTACAGGCATTTTTACACATTTTGTATGTTTAGTTTAGAAATTAGGATTGAATACTTTTTTATTGCTTTTTTCGCATTATCTCAGGATTTTAAGAACATTACAGTCATATTGAGTAAAAAAAATACTTTTTGTGTTTGCAAGATTTGAAAAAGCATATGTTTCGAGTTAAACTCCGTAGAATGCATTATTTGAGGCATCATTAGACATTTTGCATGTGTAGTTTAGGAGTTATGATTAAATAAATGTCATATTGAGTGTGACAGTTTACTTTCATTAAGAGTAAGACCTAATTTTTGTTTTTGCAAACTTTACTAAAACAATTTATTCTAGTTAAACTCACATGGATTCAATAATACAGGCATTTTTACACATTTTGCATGTTTAGTTTAGAAATTATGATTGAATACATTTTTATTGCTTTTTTCGCATTATCTCAGGATTTTAAGAACATTACAGTCATATTGAGTAAAAAAATACTTTTTGTGTTTGCAAGCCTTAAGAAAGCATATGTTTCGAGGAAAACTCCCAAGGATCCATTATTTCACACATTATTAGCCATTTTGCATGAGTAGTTTAGAATTTATGATTAAAAACTGTCATATTGAGTGTGACAGTTTACTTTCATAAAGAGTACAACCTAATTTTTGCTTTTGCAAACCTTACTAAAACAACTGATTCTAGTAAAACTCACATGGATTTAATATTACTGGCATTTTTAGACATTTTGCATTGTTGGTTTAGGAATTATGTTGGAATACATTTTTATTGCTTTTTTCGCATTATCTCAGAATTTTAAGAACATTACTGTCATATTGTGTAAAAACTACTTTTTGTGTTTGCAAGCCTTAAAAAAGCATATGTTTCGAGTAAAACTCACAAGAATGCATTATTTCGGGTAATATTAGCTCATTTTTAAGTGTAGTTTAGGAGTTATGTTTAATTTACTGTCATATTGAGTGTACATTGTCATGGTGAAAAAAACCTAATTTTTTTTTTGGCAAAAATTTCAAACAACCGATTCTAGGAAAACTCACATGGATTCAATATTACAGGCATTTTTACATATTTTGCGTGTTTGATTTAGGAAATATGATTGAATATATTTTCATTGCTTTTTTCGCATTATCTTAGTATTTTAGGAATATTACTGTCATATTGAGTAAAAAAAACTACTTTTTGTGTTTGCAAGATTTGAAAAAGCATATGTTTCGAGTAAAACTCCGTAGAATGCATTATTTGAAGCATCATTAGACATTTTGCATGTGTAGTTTAGGAGTTATGATTAAATAAATGTCATATTGAGTGTGACAGTTTACTTTCATAAAGAGTAAAACCTAATTTTTGTTTTTGCAAACCTTACTAAAACAATTTATTCTAGTTAAACTCACATGGATTCAATAATACAGGCATTTTTACACATTTTGCATGTTTAGTTTAGAAATTATGATTGAATACATTTTTATTGCTTTTTTCGCATTATCTCAGGATTTTAAGAACATTACAGTCATATTGAGTAAAAAAAATACTTTTTGTGTTTACAAGCTTCAAAAAAGCATATGTTTCGAGGAAAACTCCCAAGGATGCATTATTTCAAACATTATTAGCCATTTTGCATGAGTAGTTTAGAAGTTATGATTAAAAAACTGTCATATTGAGTGTGACAGTTTACTTTCATAAAGAGTAAAACCTAATTTTTGCTTTTGCAAACCTTACTAAAACAACTGATCCTAGTAAAACTCACATGGATTTAATATTACTGGCATTTTTAGACATTTTGCATTGTTGGTTTAGGAATAATGTTGGAATACATTTTTATTGCTTTTTTCGCATTATCTCAGAATTTTAAGACATTACTGTCATATTGAGTAAAAACTACTTTTTGTGTTTGCAAGCCTTAAAAAAGCATATGTTTCGAGTAAAACTCACAAGAATGCATTATTTCAGGCAATATTAGCTCAATTTTAAGTGTAGTTTAGGAGTTATGTTTAATTTACTGTCATATTGAGTGTACTTGTCATGGTGAAAAAAACCTAATTTTTTTTTTTTGCAAAAATTTCAAACAACCGATTCTAGGAAAACTCACATGGATTCAATATTACAGCATTTTTACAAATTTTGCATGTTTAGTTTAGATATTATGATTGAATACATTTTTATTGCTTTTTTCGCATTATCTCAGGATTTTAGGGATATAACTGTCATATTGAGTAAAAAACTACTTTTTGTGTTTGCAAGATTTAAAAAAGCATATGTTCAGAGTAAAACTCCGTAGAATGCATTATTTGAGGCATCATTAGCCATTTTGCATGTGTAGTTAGGAGTTATGATTACAAAACTGTCATATTGATTGTGACAGTTTACTTTCATAAAGAGTAAAACCTAATTTTTGTTTTTGCAAACCTTACTAAAACAACTGATTCTAGTAAAACTCACATGGATTCAATATTACAGGCATTTTTACACATTTTGTATGTTTAGTTTAGAAATTAGGATTGAATACTTTTTTATTGCTTTTTTCGCATTATCTCAGGATTTTAAGAACATTACAGTCATATTGAGTAAAAAAAATACTTTTTGTGTTTGCAAGATTTGAAAAAGCATATGTTTCGAGTTAAACTCCGTATAATGCATTATTTGAGGCATCATTAGACATTTTGCATGTGTAGTTTAGGAGTTATGATTAAATAAATGTCATATTGAGTGTGACAGTTTACTTTCATTAAGAGTAAGACCTAATTTTTGTTTTTGCAAACTTTACTAAAACAATTTATTCTAGTTAAACTCACATGGATTCAATAATACAGGCATTTTTACACATTTTGCATGTTTAGTTTAGAAATTATGATTGAATACATTTTTATTGCTTTTTTCGCATTATCTCAGGATTTTAAGAACATTACAGTCATATTGAGTAAAAAAATACTTTTTGTGTTTGCAAGCCTTAAGAAAGCATATGTTTCGAGGAAAACTCCCAAGGATCCATTATTTCACACATTATTAGCCATTTTGCATGAGTAGTTTAGAAGTTATGATTAAAAACTGTCATATTGAGTGTGACAGTTTACTTTCATAAAGAGTACAACCTAATTTTTGCTTTTGCAAACCTTACTAAAACAACTGATTCTAGTAAAACTCACATGGATTTAATATTACTGGCATTTTTAGACATTTTGCATTGTTGGTTTAGGAATTATGTTGGAATACATTTTTATTGCTTTTTTCGCATTATCTCAGAATTTTAAGAACATTACTGTCATATTGTGTAAAAACTACTTTTTGTGTTTGCAAGCCTTAAAAAAGCATATGTTTCGAGTAAAACTCACAAGAATGCATTATTTCGGGTAATATTAGCTCATTTTTAAGTGTAGTTTAGGAGTTATGTTTAATTTACTGTCATATTGAGTGTACATTGTCATGGTGAAAAAAACCTAATTTTTTTTTTTTGGCAAAAATTTCAAACAACCGATTCTAGGAAAACTCACATGGATTCAATATTACAGGCATTTTTACATATTTTGCGTGTTTGATTTAGGAAATATGATTGAATATATTTTCATTGCTTTTTTCGCATTATCTTAGTATTTTAGGAATATTACTGTCATATTGAGTAAAAAAAACTACTTTTTGTGTTTGCAAGATTTGAAAAAGCATATGTTTCGAGTAAAACTCCGTAGAATGCATTATTTGAAGCATCATTAGACATTTTGCATGTGTAGTTTAGGAGTTATGATTAAATAAATGTCATATTGAGTGTGACAGTTTACTTTCATAAAGAGTAAAACCTAATTTTTGTTTTTGCAAACCTTACTAAAACAATTTATTCTAGTTAAACTCACATGGATTCAATAATACAGGCATTTTTACACATTTTGCATGTTTAGTTTAGAAATTATGATTGAATACATTTTTATTGCTTTTTTCGCATTATCTCAGGATTTTAAGAACATTACAGTCATATTGAGTAAAAAAAATACTTTTTGTGTTTACAAGCTTCAAAAAAGCATATGTTTCGAGGAAAACTCCCAAGGATGCATTATTTCAAACATTATTAGCCATTTTGCATGAGTAGTTTAGAAGTTATGATTAAAAAACTGTCATATTGAGTGTGACAGTTTACTTTCATAAAGAGTAAAACCTCATTTTTGCTTTTGCAAACCTTACTAAAACAACTGATTCTAGTAAAACTCACATGGATTTAATATTACTGGCATTTTTAGACATTTTGCATTGTTGGTTTAGGAATAATGTTGGAATACATTTTTATTGCTTTTTTCGCATTATCTCAGAATTTTAAGAACATTACTGTCATATTGAGTAAAAACTACTTTTTGTGTTTGCAAGCCTTAAAAAGCATATGTTTCGAGTAAAACTCACAAGAATGCATTATTTCAGGCAATATTAGCTCATTTTTAAGTGTAGTTTAGGAGTTATGTTTAATTTACTGTCATATTGAGTGTACATTGTCATGGTGAAAAAAAACTAATTTTTTTTTCTTTGCAAAAATTTCAAACAACCGATTGTAGGAAAACTCACATGGATTCAATATTACAGGCATTTTTACAAATTTTGCATGTTTAGTTTAGAAATTATGATTGAATACATTTTTATTGCTTTTTTCGCATTATCTCAGGATTTTAAGAACATTACTGTCATATTGAGTAAAAAAAATACTTTTTGTGTTTGCAAGCTTCAAGAAAGCATATGTTTCGAGGAAAACTCCCAAGGATCCATTATTTCAAACATTATTAGCCATTTTGCATGAGTAGTTTAGAAGTTATGATTAAAAAACTGTCATATTGAGTGTGACAGTTTACTTTCATAAAGAGTAAAACCTAATTTTTGCTTTTGCAAACCTTACTAAAACAACTGATTCTAGTAAAACTCACATGGATTTAATACTACTGGCATTTTTAGACATTTTGCATTGTTGGTTTAGGAATTATGTTGGAATACATTTTTATTGCTTTTTTCGCATTATCTCAGGATTTTAAGAACATTACTGTCATATTGGGTAAAAAAAACTACTTTTTGTGTTTGCAAGCCTTAAAAAAGCATATGTTTCGAGTAAAACTCACAATAATGCATTAGTTCAGGCAATATTAGCTCATTTTTTATGTGTAGTTTAGGAGTTATGTTTATTTAGTGTCATATTGAGTGTACTTGTCATGGTGAAAAAAACCTAATTTTTTTTTTTGCAAAAATTTCAAACAACCGATTCTAGGAAAACTCACATGGATTCAATATTACAGCATTTTTACAAATTTTGCATGTTTAGTTTAGAAATTATGATTGAATACATTTTTATTGCTTTTTTCGCATTATCTCAGGATTTTAGGGATATAACTGTCATATTGAGTAAAAAACTACTTTTTGTGTTTGCAAGATTTAAAAAAGCATATGTTCAGAGTAAAACTCCGTAGAATGCATTATTTGAGGCATCATTAGCCATTTTGCATGTGTAGTTAGGAGTTATGATTACAAAACTGTCATATTGATTCTGACAGTTTACTTTCATAAAGAGTAAAACCTAATTTTTGTTTTTGCAAACCTTACTAAAACAACTGATTCTAGTAAAACTCACATGGATTCAATATTACAGGCATTTTTACACATTTTGTATGTTTAGTTTAGAAATTAGGATTGAATACTTTTTTATTGCTTTTTTCGCATTATCTCAGGATTTTAAGAACATTACAGTCATATTGAGTAAAAAAAATACTTTTTGTGTTTGCAAGATTTGAAAAAGCATATGTTTCGAGTTAAACTCCGTAGAATGCATTATTTGAGGCATCATTAGACATTTTGCATGTGTAGTTTAGGAGTTATGATTAAATAAATGTCATATTGAGTGTGACAGTTTACTTTCATTAAGAGTAAAACCTAATTTTTGCTTTTGCAAACCTTACTAAAACAACTGATTCTAGTAAAACTCACATGGATTTAATATTACTGGCATTTTTAGACATTTTGCATTGTTGGTTTAGGAATAATGTTGGAATACATTTTTATTGCTTTTTTCGCATTATCTCAGAATTTTAAGAACATTACTGTCATATTGAGTAAAAACTACTTTTTGTGTTTGCAAGCCTTAAAAAAGCTTATGTTTCGAGTAAAACTCACAAGAATGCATTATTTCAGGCAATATTAGCTCATTTTTAAGTGTAGTTTAGGAGTTATGTTTAATTTACTGTCATATTGAGTGTACATTGTCATGGTGAAAAAAAACTAATTTTTTTTTTTTTTGCAAAAATTTCAAACAACCGATTCTAGGAAAACTCACATGGATTCAATATTACAGGCATTTTTACAAATTTTGCATGTTTAGTTTAGAAATTATGATTGAATACATTTTTATTGCTTTTTTCGCATTATCTCAGGATTTTAGGGATATAACTGTCATATTGAGTAAAAAACTAATTTTTGTGTTTGCAAGATTTTAAAAAAGCATATGTTTAGAGTAAAACTCCGTAGAATGCATTATTTGAGGCATCATTAGCCATTTTGCATGTGTAGTAAGGAGTTATGATTAAATAAATGTCATATTGAGTGTGACAGTTTACTTTCATAAAGAGTAAAACCTAATTTTTGTTTTTGCAAACCTTACTAAAACAATTTATTCTAGTTAAACTCACATGGATTCAATAATACAGGCATTTTTACACATTTTGCATGTTTAGTTTAGAAATTATGATTGAATACATTTTTATTGCTTTTTTCGCATTATCTCAGGATTTTAAGAACATTACAGTCATATTGAGTAAAAAAAATACTTTTTGTGTTTACAAGCTTCAAAAAAGCATATGTTTCGAGGAAAACTCCCAAGGATGCATTATTTCAAACATTATTAGCCATTTTGCATGAGTAGTTTAGAAGTTATGATTAAAAAACTGTCATATTGAGTGTGACAGTTTACTTTCATAAAGAGTAAAACCTCATTTTTGCTTTTGCAAACCTTACTAAAACAACTGATTCTAGTAAAACTCACATGGATTTAATATTACTGGCATTTTTAGACATTTTGCATTGTTGGTTTAGGAATAATGTTGGAATACATTTTTATTGCTTTTTTCGCATTATCTCAGAATTTTAAGAACATTACTGTCATATTGAGTAAAAACTACTTTTTGTGTTTGCAAGCCTTAAAAAGCATATGTTTCGAGTAAAACTCACAAGAATGCATTATTTCAGGCAATATTAGCTCATTTTTAAGTGTAGTTTAGGAGTTATGTTTAATTTACTGTCATATTGAGTGTACATTGTCATGGTGAAAAAAAACTAATTTTTTTTTCTTTGCAAAAATTTCAAACAACCGATTGTAGGAAAACTCACATGGATTCAATATTACAGGCATTTTTACAAATTTTGCATGTTTAGTTTAGAAATTATGATTGAATACATTTTTATTGCTTTTTTCGCATTATCTCAGGATTTTAAGAACATTACTGTCATATTGAGTAAAAAAAATACTTTTTGTGTTTGCAAGCTTCAAGAAAGCATATGTTTCGAGGAAAACTCCCAAGGATCCATTATTTCAAACATTATTAGCCATTTTGCATGAGTAGTTTAGAAGTTATGATTAAAAAACTGTCATATTGAGTGTGACAGTTTACTTTCATAAAGAGTAAAACCTAATTTTTGCTTTTGCAAACCTTACTAAAACAACTGATTCTAGTAAAACTCACATGGATTTAATACTACTGGCATTTTTAGACATTTTGCATTGTTGGTTTAGGAATTATGTTGGAATACATTTTTATTGCTTTTTTCGCATTATCTCAGGATTTTAAGAACATTACTGTCATATTGGGTAAAAAAAACTACTTTTTGTGTTTGCAAGCCTTAAAAAAGCATATGTTTCGAGTAAAACTCACAATAATGCATTAGTTCAGGCAATATTAGCTCATTTTTTATGTGTAGTTTAGGAGTTATGTTTATTTAGTGTCATATTGAGTGTACTTGTCATGGTGAAAAAAACCTAATTTTTTTTTTTGCAAAAATTTCAAACAACCGATTCTAGGAAAACTCACATGGATTCAATATTACAGCATTTTTACAAATTTTGCATGTTTAGTTTAGAAATTATGATTGAATACATTTTTATTGCTTTTTTCGCATTATCTCAGGATTTTAGGGATATAACTGTCATATTGAGTAAAAAACTACTTTTTGTGTTTGCAAGATTTAAAAAAGCATATGTTCAGAGTAAAACTCCGTAGAATGCATTATTTGAGGCATCATTAGCCATTTTGCATGTGTAGTTAGGAGTTATGATTACAAAACTGTCATATTGATTCTGACAGTTTACTTTCATAAAGAGTAAAACCTAATTTTTGTTTTTGCAAACCTTACTAAAACAACTGATTCTAGTAAAACTCACATGGATTCAATATTACAGGCATTTTTACACATTTTGTATGTTTAGTTTAGAAATTAGGATTGAATACTTTTTTATTGCTTTTTTCGCATTATCTCAGGATTTTAAGAACATTACAGTCATATTGAGTAAAAAAAATACTTTTTGTGTTTGCAAGATTTGAAAAAGCATATGTTTCGAGTTAAACTCCGTAGAATGCATTATTTGAGGCATCATTAGACATTTTGCATGTGTAGTTTAGGAGTTATGATTAAATAAATGTCATATTGAGTGTGACAGTTTACTTTCATTAAGAGTAAAACCTAATTTTTGCTTTTGCAAACCTTACTAAAACAACTGATTCTAGTAAAACTCACATGGATTTAATATTACTGGCATTTTTAGACATTTTGCATTGTTGGTTTAGGAATAATGTTGGAATACATTTTTATTGCTTTTTTCGCATTATCTCAGAATTTTAAGAACATTACTGTCATATTGAGTAAAAACTACTTTTTGTGTTTGCAAGCCTTAAAAAAGCTTATGTTTCGAGTAAAACTCACAAGAATGCATTATTTCAGGCAATATTAGCTCATTTTTAAGTGTAGTTTAGGAGTTATGTTTAATTTACTGTCATATTGAGTGTACATTGTCATGGTGAAAAAAAACTAATTTTTTTTTTTTTTGCAAAAATTTCAAACAACCGATTCTAGGAAAACTCACATGGATTCAATATTACAGGCATTTTTACAAATTTTGCATGTTTAGTTTAGAAATTATGATTGAATACATTTTTATTGCTTTTTTCGCATTATCTCAGGATTTTAGGGATATAACTGTCATATTGAGTAAAAAACTAATTTTTGTGTTTGCAAGATTTTAAAAAAGCATATGTTTAGAGTAAAACTCCGTAGAATGCATTATTTGAGGCATCATTAGCCATTTTGCATGTGTAGTAAGGAGTTATGATTACAAAACTGTCATATTGATTGTGACAGTTTACTTTCAAAAAGAGTAAAACCTAATTTTTGTTTTTGCAAACCTTACTAAAACAACCAATTCTAGTAAAACTCACATGGATTTAATATTACAGGCATTTTTAGACGTTTTGCATTGTTGGTTTAGGAATTATGTTGGAATACATTTTTATTGCTTTTTTCGCATTATCTCAGAATTTTAAGAACATTACTGTCATATTGAATAAAAACTACTTTTTGTGTTTGCAAGCTTCAAGAAAGCATATGTTTCGAGGAAAACTCCCAAGGATCCATTATTTCAAACATTATTAGCCATTTTGCATGAGTAGTTTAGAAGTTATGATTAAAAAACTGTCATATTGAGTGTGACAGTTTACTTTCATAAAGAGTAAAACCTAATTTTTGCTTTTGCAAACCTTACTAAAACAACTGATTCTAGTAAAACTCACATGGATTTAATATTACTGGCATTTTTAGACATTTTGCATTGTTGGTTTAGGAATTATGTTGGAATACATTTTTATTGCTTTTTTCGCATTATCTCAGAATTTTAAGAACATTACTGTCATATTGAGTAAAAACTACTTTTTGTGTTTGCAAGCCTTAAAAAAAGCATATGTTTCGAGTAAAACTCACAAGAATGCATTATTTCAGGCAATATTAGCTCAGTTTTAAGTGTAGTTTAGGAGTTATGTTTAATTTACTGTCATATTGAGTGTACATTGTCATGGTGAAAAAAACCTAATTTTTTTTTTTGCAAAAATTTCAAACAACCGATTCTAGGAAAACTCACATGGATTCAATATTACAGGCATTTTTACAAATTTTGCATGTTTAGTTTAGAAATTATGATTGAATACATTTTTATTGCTTTTTTCGCATTATCTCAGGATTTTAGGGATATAACTGTCATATTGAGTAAAAAACTAATTTTTGTGTTTGCAAGATTTAAAAAAGCATATGTTTAGAGTAAAACTCCGTAGAATGCATTATTTGAGGCATCATTAGCCATTTTGCATGTGTAGTTAGGAGTTATGATTACAAAACTGTCATATTGATTGTGACAGTTTACTTTCAAAAAGAGGAAAACCTAATTTTTGTTTTTGCAAACCTTACTAAAACAACTAATTCTAGTAAAACTCACATGGATTTAATATTACAGGCATTTTTAGACGTTTTGCATTGTTGGTTTAGGAATAATGTTGGAATACATTTTTATTGCTTTTTTCGCATTATCTCAGGATTTTAAGAACATTACTGTCATATTGAGTAAAAACAATACTTTTTGTGTTTGCAAGCCTTAAGAAAGCATATGTTTCGCGGAAAACTCCCAAGGATCCATTATTTCAAACATTATTAGCCATTTTGCATTAGTAATTTAGGAGTTATGATTAAAAAACTGTAATATTGATTGTGACAGTTTACTTTCATAAAGAGTAAAACATAATTTTTGTTTTTGCAAACCTTACTAAAACAACTGATTCTATTAAAACTCACATGGATATAGTATTACAGACATTTTTAGACATTTTGCATTGTTGGTTTAGGAAATATGTTGGAATACATTTTTATTGCTTTTTTCGCATTATCTCAGAATTTTAAGAACATTACTGTCATATTGAGTAAAAAACTACTTTTTGTGTTTGCAAGCCTTAAAAAAGCATATGTTTTGAGTAAAGCTCACAAGAATGCATTATTTCAGGCAATATTAGCTCATTTTTATGTGTAGTTTAGGAGTTATGTTTAATTTACTGTCATAATGAGTGTACATTGTCATGGTGAAAAAAAACCAATTTTTCTAATTGCAAACCTTTCAAACACAACTGATTCTAGTGAAACATACATTGATTCAATATTACAGGCATTTTTACACATTTTGCATGTTTGGTTTAGGAATTATAATGGAATACATTTGTTTTTGCTTTTTTCGTATTATCTCAGGATTTTAAGAACATTACTGTCATATTGAGGAAAAAAACTACTTTTTGTGTTTGCAAGATTTAAAAAAGCATATGTTTTGAGTAAAACTCCCAAGGATGCATTATTTCAGGCATCAATCAATCGTAGGCTCTCCCAAGACAAATAGGTCCTAGGTGAGGGATCAGACAAAGAGCAGCTCAAAGACCTTCATGAAAAGCACAAATCGAGGTCCTAGATTTTTCCTCGCCCGGACGCGGGTCACCGTGGCTCCCCTGTGGAGCCAGGCCCAGAGGTGGGGCACGATGGCGAGCGCCTGTTGGCTGGCTCAGCTCAATGAAGCAACGTGGTTCCCTCCTCCAATGGGCTCACCACTCATGGGCTGGGTTATAGAGGTCGGGTGCAGTGTGAGCTGAGCGGCAGCCGAAGGCAGGGCTCTTGGCGGTCCGATCATCGGCTACATAAGCTAGCTCTTCTGACGTGAAATGTCACCTCGCTGGGAGGGAAGGAGCCTGAGCTGGTGTGCGAGGTGGAGAAGTTCCGGCTAGATATAGTTGGACTCACTTCGACGCACAGGAACCTGTTCTCTCGAGAGGGGCTGGACTCTCTTCCACTATGGCGTTGCAAGCAATGAGAGGCTGGGGTGGCAATTCTTGTTGTCCCCCCGGCTCAAAGACAAGAGTATGGGGTATCGGACTGTCTGGTTGAGGCGGGTCGCTCCCTGTATGATCAGTGTATGGCAGCCTTGGTCCACCAAGGCTGCCCTTTGTCACCGATTCTGTTGTTAACTTTTATGGACAGAATTGCAGTCATGGCGTTGAGGGGATCCGGTTTGGTGGTTGCAGGATTAGGTCTCTGCTTTTTGCAGTTGATGTGGTCCTGATGGCTTCAATTGGCCAGGATCTCCAGCTCTCATTGGATGGCCGAGTATGAAGCGACTGGGATGAGAATCAGCACCTCCAAGTCCGAGTCCATGTTTCTCGCCCGGTAAAGGGTGGGGTGCCATTTCCAGGTTGAGGAGGCGATGGCACATACTAGATGGCCCCAAGTGGAGGAGTTCAAGTACCTAGGAGTCTTGTTCACGAGTGAGGGAAGAATGGAACATGAGATCCACAGGCGGATCGGTGCGGCGTCTTCAGTAATGAGGACGCTATATCGATCCATTGTGGTGGAAAAGAAGCTGAGCCAGAATTAAAAGCTCTAAATTTACCGGTCGATCTACATTCCCATCCTGCACCCATGGTCATGGTTATGACCAAAAAGACAAGATCCCGGGTACAAGCGGCCAAATTGAGTTTCCTCCGCCGGGTGGCGGGTCTCTCCCTTAGCAAGGTATCTTTGTGAGTTTTAATAGTAACATTTTCTTTTGTAAGGTTTGCAAAGACACGAGTTAGTTTTTTTTTACTCACTTTGACAGTATACTGTCACACTCAATTTCAGTTATTTAAACATAACTCCTAAACCACACATACAAAATGGCTAATAATGCCTGTAGAAATGTATCTTTGTGAGTTTTACTGGGAAACAATATTTTGTAAGGTTTGTAAAGACACAAGTTAATTTTTTTTTACTCAATATAACAGTATAACTGTCATACTATATATGAAAGTTATGTAAACATAACTTCAAAACTACACATGAAGAAATGTATCTTTGTGAGTTTTACTAAAATGTTCTTTTGTAAGGTTTGCAAAGACACAAGTTAGTTGTTTTTTTTACTCAATATAATAGTATAACTGTCATACTAAATGTATCCATTTTCTTCCGCTTATCCGAGGTCGGGTTGCGGGGCAGCAGCCTAAGCAGAGAAGCCCAGACTTCCCTCTCCCCAGCCACTTCGTCCAGCTCTTCTCAGGAGATCCCGAAGCGTTCCCAGGCCAGCCGGCTGACATAGTCTTCCCAATGTGTCCTGGGGCTTCCCCGTGGCCTCCTGCCGGTTGGACTTGCCCTAACGAAAAAAGCAATTAAAATGTATTCAAACACAACTCCTAAACCAAACATGTGAAATGTCTAAAATGCCTGCAATATTGAATCTATGTGAGTTTTACTAGAATCAGTTGTTTTTGTAAGGTTTGCAAATACAAAAATGAGGCTTAACACTTAATGACAGCATATCTGCCACACTCAATTTGACAGTTATTAAAACATAACTCCTAAACTACACATGAACATTTTCTAATAATGCATGAAGAAATGTATCTTTTGTGAGTTTTACTAGTAACATTTTCTTTTGTAAGCATTGCAAAGACACAAGTTAGTTTGTTTTACTCACTATGACTTTACTGTCACACTCAATATGACAGTTATTAAAACACAAATCCTAAACCGCACATGCAAAATGGCTAATAATGCCTGTAGAAATGTATCTTTGAGTTTTACTGGGAAAAATATTTTGTAAGGTTTGTAAAGACACAAGTTCGTTGTTTTTTTTTTACTCAATATGACAGTATTACTGTAATACTAATAATGAAAGTTATATAAACACAACTCCAAAACCAAACATGCATTATGTCTAAAAATGACTGTGATATTGTATCAGTGAGTTTTACTAGAATCAATTGTTTTTGTAAGGTTTGCAAATACAAAATTTAGGTTTTACTCACTTGACAGTTATTTAAACATAAATCCTAAACCACAAATGCAAATAGCTAATAATGCTTGGAGAACTGTATCTTTGTTATAGAGAGCCTGCTGACCAACAGCATTTCTGTCTGGACTGGAGCCTGCAGTGCCTCAGAATGGAAGTCTCTCCAGAGAGTGGTGAGGACGGCGGAAAAGATCTTCAGGAATCCTCTTCCTCCTATCCAGGAGATCGCAAAAAGTGCTGCCTGACCAGGGCTCAGAAAATTTGCAAAGACTCCTCCCACCCCCACCAAGGACTGTTTTCACTGCTGGACTCTAGAAAGAGGTTCCGCAGCCTCCAAAGCAGAACCTCCAGCTTCTTCCCTCAGGCCGTAAGACTTTTGAACGCATTATAATTAAATTATCCCCTCAACTCCCCTCAAAATGGATTAACTCGCTGGAATAAAAAAAACCCCAATATAACATACACCCATAAACGTGGGTGCATGTGGAAAAAGTGCAATATATTTATCTGCACAGTAATCTTTTTATTTATTTATATATATTTAAGTATATTTATTTATTTCATATATATATTTATTTATTATTTATATTTATTTATATATGCACCTTATTGCTTTTTTATCCTGCACTACCATGAGCTTATGTAACGAAATTGTGTTATCTGTGCTGTAAAGTTCAAATTTGAATGACAATAAAAAGAAAGTCTAAGTCTTTACCAGAATAATGATCTTTTGTAAGGTTTGCAAAGACGCAAGTTAGTTGTTTTTTTTTACTCAATATGACAGTATAACTGTCATACTAAATATGAAAGTTGTAAAAACATAACTCCAAAACCAAACAAGCAATCCGTCTAAAAATGCATGTAATATTGAATCTATGGGAGTTTTACCAGAATCAGGTATTTTGGTAAGGTTTACAATTACAAAAATTTGGTTTTACTCATGACAGTATACCTGCCACATTCAATTTGACATTTATTTAAACATAACTCCTAAACCACACATGCACAATGGCTAATAATACCTGGGGAAATGTCTCTTTGTGAGATTTACTAGAAAAAATATATTGTGTAAGGTTTGTAAAGACACAAGTTTTTTTTTTTTTACTCAATATAACAGTATAGCTGTCTTACTATATATAAATAAATGGGTTGTACTTGTTTAGCGCTTTTCTACCTTCAAGGTACTCAAAGCGCTTTGACACTACTTCCACATTTACCCATTCACACACACATTCACACACTGATGGAGGGAGCTGCCATGCAAGGCGCTAACCAGCACCCATCAGGAGCAAGGGTGAAGTGTCTTGCTCAGGACACAACGGACATGACGAGGTTGGCACTAGGTGGGGATTGAACCAGGGACCCTCGGGTCGCGCACGGCCATTCTTCCACTGCGCCAAACATTACTCCAAAACCAAACATGTATTATGTCTAAAAATGCCTGTAATATTGTATCTGTGTGAGTTTTACTAGAATCAGTTGTTTTTGTAAGGTTTTCAAATACCAAAATTAGGTGTTTTTTACTTTGACAGTTATTTAAACATAACTCCTAACCAACAAATGCAAAATGGCTAATAATGCTTGGAGAAATGTCTCTTTGTTTGTTTTACTAGAATGATTATATTTTGTAAAGTTTGCAAAGACACAAGTTAGTTTGTTTTACTCACTATGACTTTACGGTCACACTCCATATGACAATTATTTAAACATAACTTCTAAACCACACATGCAAAATGTCTAATAATGCCTGTTGAAATGTATCTTTGTGAGTTTTACTGGGAAAACAATATTTTGTAAGGTTTGTAAAGACACAAGTTAGTGTTTTTTTATTAAATATAACAGTATAGCTGTCATACATATGAAAGTTATAGAAACATAACTCCAAAACCAAACATGCATTATGTCTAAAAATGCCTGCAATATTGTATCTGTGTAAGTTTTACTAGAATCAGTTGTTTTTGAAAGGTTTGCAAATACAAAATTTAGGTTTTACTCACTATGACAGTTATTTGAACATAACTCCTAAACAACAAATGCAAAATAGCTAATAATGCTTGGAGAGATGTATCTTTGTTATAGCGAGCCTGCTGACCAACAACAGCATCTCTGTCTGGACTGGAGCCTGCAGTGCCTCAGACTGGAAGTATCTCCAGAGAGTGGTGAGGACGGCAGAAAAGATCATCAGGACTCCTCTTCCTCCTATCCAGGAGATCGCAAAAAGTGCTGCCTGACCAGGGCTCAGAAAATTTGCAAAGACTCCTCCCACCCCCACCAAGGACAGTTTTCACTGCTGGACTCTAGAAAGAGGTTCCGCAGACTCCGAAGCAGAACCTCCAGCTTCTGTAACAGCTTCTTCCCTCCGGCCGTAAGACTCTTGAACGCATCATAATTAAATTATCTCCTCAACTCCCCTCAAAATGAATTAACTTGCTGGAATGAAAAAAACAATATAACATACACCCATAAACGTGGGCACATGTGGAAAAAGTGCAATATATTTATCTGCACAGTAATCTATTTATCTATTTATATATATTTATATATATTTATTTTTTTTATATATATATATATATATATATATATATATATATATATATATATATATATATATATATAGTATTTATATTTTTATTTTTCGAAATATGCACCTTATTGCTTTTTTATCCTGCACTACGACATTTCGTTCTTATCTGTGCTGTAAAGTTCAAATTTGAATGACAATAAAAAGAAAGTCTAAGTCTAAGTCTAAGTCTTTACTAGAATAACGATTTGCAAAGACACAAGTTAGGTTTTTTTTTTTTACTCAATGGTAATATACAGTATAACTGTCATACTAAATATGAAAGGTGTATAATCATAACTCCAAAACCAAACATGCAATCCGTCTAAAAATGCATGTAATATTGAATCTATGTGAGTTTTACCAGAATCAGGTATTTTGGTAAGGTTTACAATTACAAAAATTAGGTTTCACTCACAATGTGTCCTGGGTCTTCCCCGCGGCCTCCTGCCCGTCGGACTTGCCCTAATGAAAAAAGCAATAAAAATGTATTCAAACACAACTCTAGACCAAAAATGTAAAATGTCTAAAAATGCCTGTAATATTGAATCTATGTGAGTTTTACCAGAATCAGGAATTGTGGTATGGTTAACATTTACAAAAATTAGGTTTTACTCATAATAACAGTATAACTGCCACATTCAATTTAACATTTATTTAAACATAACTCCTAAACCACATGTGCACAATGGCTAATAATGCCTGGAGAAATGTCTCTTTGTGAGTTTTACTGGGGAAAAAAATATTTTTTAAGGTTTGTACAGAAACAAGTTAGTTTTTTTTATTCAATATGACAGTATTATTGTCATACTAAATATGAAAGTTATATAAACATTACTCCAAAACCAAACATGCATTATGTCTAAAAATGCCTGTAATATTGTATCCATGTGAGTATTAGTAGAATCATTTGTTTTCATAAGGTTTGCAATTACAAAATATGGGTTTTACTCACTATGACAGTATACTGTCACACTCAATCTGACGGTTATTTAAACATAAGTCCTAAACCACATGCAAAATGGCTAATAATGCCTTTAGTTATGTATCTTTGTGAGTTTTAATAGAAAAAATGTATTTTGTAATGTTTGCAAAGACACAAGTTAATTTTTTACTTAATATGACAGTATAACTGTCATACTAAATCCATCCATTTTCTTCCTGCTTATCCGAGGTCAGGTTGCGGGGGCAGCAGGCTAAGCAGAGAAGCCCAGACTTTCCTCTCCCCAGCCACTTCGTCCAGCTCTTCTCGGGGGATCCCGTGGCATTTTCAGGCCAGCCAGGAGACATAAATAGATAGATAGATAGATAGATAGATAGATAGATAGTACTTTATTGATTCCTTTAGGAGAGTTCCCTCAGGAAAATTTCAGCAGTAGTGTACAAAATTGTAAAAAGTGAAAAGTAAATAATGGGGGTATAAATTGAAACAAAATAGAACCTAATTACAATAGAATAAAAATAAAAAGCAACAATGAGAATAAAAATATAACAGTAAAATAAGAATATAACAAGAGAAACTAGGCAGTAGTGACCATGTTTTGAAAAAATATTGCACTCTTATTGATTTGCATCCCCTGTCATCCTAGTAGCCCCCCTCCCCCCAGAGAAGTGTTGTACAGTCTAATGGCGTGTGGGACAAAGGACAGCCGCCTCAGGAAGTACAGCTCTGTCCTTTCCTGTACAAGTGGTCTGTGTTAACAGTCTAGTCCAGCTTATTGTCCACCCACACCCCAAGGTACTTGAATGATAGTCTTCCCAATGTGTCCTGGGTCTTCCCCGTGGCCTCCTGCCGGTCGGCCTTGCCCTAACGAAAATAGCAATAAAAAATGTATTCAAAAAAAACTCCTAAACCAAACATGTAAAATGTCTAAAAATGCCTGTAAAATTGAATCTATGTTTTACTAGAATCAGTTGTTTTTATAAGGTTTGCATATACAAAATTAGGTTTTACACATAATGACAGTATAACTGCCACACTCAATATGACAGTTATTTAAACATAACTCCTAAACCACACATGAAAAATGTCTAATAATGCGTGAAGAAATGTATCTTTGTGATTTTTATTAGAAACATTTTCTTTTGTGAGGTTTGCAAAGACACAAGTTAGTTTTTTTTACTCAATATGACAGTGTAACTGCCACACTCACTATGACAGTTATTTAAACATAACTCCTGAACTCATACTTGCTAACATTGAGACCTCCGATTTCAAGAGGTGGGGGTGGGGAAGGCGTGGTCAGGGGTGGGGTGGGGGCGTGGTTGGGGGTGTGGTTAAGAGGGGAGGAGTATATTTAGAGCTAGAATTCACCAAGTCAAGTATTTCATATATATATATATATATATATATATATATATATATATATATATATATATATATATATATATATATATATATATATATATACATATATATATATATATATATATATATATATATATATATATATATATATATATATATATATATATATATATATATATATATATATATATACACACACACATATATAAGAAAAACTTGACTTTCAGTGAATTCTAGCTATATATATATATATATATATATATATATATATATATATATATATATATATATATATATATATATACATATATATATACTTGAATTTCAGTTTTCATTTATTTACACATATACACACACATAACACTCATCTACTCATTGTTGAGTTAAGGGTTGAATTGTCCATCCTTGTTCTATTCTCTGTCACTATTGTTATAACCATGCTGAACACCCTCTCTGATGATGCATTGCTGTGTGGCACGCACAAAAGTGCTTTCATCAAATGCACGAGAGTCTGGAATTTTCCATCCCTCCCGAGCATGGCCAAAAACCGGTCAATATTTGCTTCCTGAGGAAGATCTTCACTGCCAAGCACTTGGTATTCCACTACTTCGTCCCGGAGGCTATCCAGGTCCAATCGCAGCTGCGGCTTGGAACTTATAAGCGTGTTTCTTCATCTTACTCGTCGTCGGCGTTGCCATGGCTGTATCTTCCGCGTTCTTCTGCTTTGTCTCCTTGTTGTGTGCTCAGTTGTGCACTGCACACTCTAAAAGCCCTGGATGTTATTGTCACATATGCATGTACAGTAGATGGCAGTATTGCCCTGTTTAAAGAGAGTCACAACATTGCTGTTTACGGCAAACAAACTGCTTTACGGTAGACGAAAACGTGACTGCTGTTGTTTTGTGTTGTTACCGCGCTGGGAGGACGTTAATGAAACTACCTAACAATAAACCCACATAAGAAACCAAGAACTCGCCCTCGAACATTCTACAGTTATAACGTGATTGGGCAGGCATGCTGTTTATATCGTGGGAAAGCAGACGTGAATACAAGCTGTCCTCACTCAGATCAGCCTGAATTTCGGGAGATTTTCGGGAGAAAATTTGTCCCGGGAGGTTTTCGGGAGAGGCGCTGAATTTCGGGAGTCTCCTGGAAAATCCAGGAGTATTGGCAAGTATGCCTAAACTACACATAAAAAATGGCTAATAATGCCTGAAATAAGGCATTCTTGTGAGTTTTACTCGAAACATATGCTTTTTTAAGGCTTGCAAACACAAAAAGTATTTGTTTTCCTCAATATGACAGTAAAGTTCTTAAAATCCTGAGATAATGCGAAATAAACAAAAACAATGTATTCCATCATAATTCCTACACCAAATAAGCAAAATGTCTAAAAATGTCTGTAATATTGAATCTGTGTGAGTTTTACTAAAATCAGTTGTTTTGGTAAGGTTTACAAATACAAAAATTAGGTTTTACTCTTTATGACAGTTATATAAACATAACTCCATCCATCCAGCCATCCATTTTCTTCCGCTTATCCGAGGTCGGGTCGCGGGGGCTGCAGCCTAAGCAGGGAAGCCCAGACTTTCCTCTCCCCAGCCACTTCGTCCAGCTCCTCCCGGGGGATCCTCGGGCGTTCCCAGGCCAGCCAGGAGAGATAAGCTTCCCGTTTCCTGGGTCTTCCTGGGCCTCCTACCGGTCGGACGTGCCCGAAACACCTCCCTAGGGAGGCGTTCGGGTGGCATCCTGACCAGATGCCCGAACCACCTGATCTGGCTCCTCTCGAAATGGAGGAACAATGGCTTTACTTTGAGCTCCTCCCGGATGACAGAGCTTCTCACCCTATCTCTAAGGGAGAGCCCCGCCACCCGGCGGAGGAAACTCATTTCGGCCGCTTGTACCCGTGATGTTGTCCTTTCAGCCATGACACAAAGCTCATGACCATAAGTGAGGATGGGAACGTAGATCGACCGGGAAATCGAGAGCTTTGCCTTCCGGCTCAGCTCCTTCTTCACCACAACGGATCAATACAGCGTCCGCATTACTGAAGACGCCGCACCGTTCCGCCTGTCGATCTCACGATCCACTCTTCCCTCACTCGTGAACAAGACTCTGAGGTCCTTGAACTCCTCCACTTGGGGCAAGATCTCCTCCCCAACCCGGAGATGGCACTCCACCCTTTTCCGGGCGAGAACCATGGACTCGGACTTGGAGGTGCTGATTCACATCCCAGTCACTTCACACTCGTCTGCGAACCGATCCAGTGAGGGCTGAAGATCTTGGCCAGATGAAGCCATCAGGACCACATCATCTGCAAATAGCAGAGACCTAATCCTGCAGACACCAAACCGGATCCCCTCAACGCCCTGACTGCGCCTAGAAATTCTGTCCATAAAGGTTATGAACAGAATCGGTGACAAAGGGCAGTCTTGGCGGAGTCCAACCCTCACTGGAAACGGGTCCGCATTGCCGGACCAAGCTCTGACTCTTGCAAAGGGAGCGAACCGCCACAATAAGACAGTCCGTTACCCCATACTCTCTAAGCACTCCCCACAGGACTTCCAAGGGTAAATGGTCGAATGCCTTCTCCAAGTCCATAAAGCACATGTAGACTGGATGGGCAAACTCCCATGCACCCTCAAGGACCCTGCCGAGAGTATAAAGCTGGTCCGCAGTTCCACGACCAGGACGTAAACCACACTGTTCCTCCTGAATCCGAGGTTCGACTATCCGGCGTAGCCTCTTCTCCAGTACACATGAATAGACCTTACCGGGAAGACTGAGGAGTGTGATCTCACGATAGTTGAAACACACCCTCTGGTTCCCCTTCTTAAAGAGAGGAACCACCACCCCTCCCAATCCAGAAGTACCGGCCCCGATGTCCACGCGATGTTGCAGAGTCTTGTCAACCAAGACAGCCCCACAGCATCCAGAGCCTTAAGGAACTCCGGACGGATCTCATCCACCCCCAGGGCGTTGCCATTGAGGAGCTTTTTAACTACCTTGGCATCCTCAGCCCCAGAAATAGGAAAGCCCACCACAGATTCCCCAGGCACTGCTTCCTCATAGGAAGACATGTTGGTGGGATTAAGGAGGTCTTCAAAGTATTCCCTCCACCGATCAATAACAGCTGCAGTAGAGGTCAGCAGCGCACCATCCTCACCATACACGGTGTTACAGTGCACTGCTCCCCCCCCTTGAGCCGGCGGATGGTGGTCCAGAATCGCTTCGAATCCGTCTGGAAGTCGTTTTCCATGGCTTCTCCAAACTCCTCCCATGTCCGAGTTTTTGCCTCTGCGACCGCTGAAGCCGCACTTCGCTTGGCCTGTCGGCTGCCTCTGGAGTCCCATAAGCCAAAAGGACCCGATAGGCTCTTTCTTCAGCTTGACGGCATCCCTCACTGCTGGTGTCCACCAGCGGGTTCTAGGATTACCGCCACGACAGGCACCAAACTCCTTGGGGCCACAGCCGGCTCGACAAGAGAGGCACGGAACATGGTCCACTCAGACTCAATGTCCAGCGCCTCCCTCGTGACATGTTCAAAGTTCTTCCGGAGGCGTTCCCAGCAAACCCTCACAATGCGTTTGGGCCTGCCAGGTCTGTCAGGCATCCTCCCCCACCATCGCAGCCAACTCACCACCAGGTGGTGATCGGTAGAAAGCTCCGCCCCTCTCTTCACCCGAGTGTCCAAAACATGAGACCGCAAATCCGATGACACAACTACAAAATCGATCATGGAACTGCGGCCTAGGGTGTCCTGGTGCCAAGTGCACATATGGACACCCTTATGTTTGAACTTGGTGTTTGTTATTGACAATCAGTGACGAGCACAAAAGTCCAATAACAAAACACCACTCGGTTTCAGATCCGGGCGGCCATTCTTCCCAATCACGCCTCTCCAGGTTTCACTGTTGTTGCCAAGATGAGCGTTGAAGGCCCCCAGTAGAACGAGGGAATCACCCGGTGGAGCACTTTCCAGTACTCCCTCGAGTGAATCCAAAAAGGGTGGGTACTCTGAGCTGCCGTTTGGCGCGTAAGGCCAAACAACAGTCAGGACCCGTCCCCCCACCCGAAGGCGGAGGAAAGCTATCCACTGGTCCACTGGGTTGAACTCCAACGTGCAGGCTTTGAGCCAGGGGGCAACAAGAATTGCCACCCGAGCCCGTCGCCTCTCAACGCAAGCATTATAACTCCAAAACAAAAAATGCTAATAATGCTTGGAAAAATGTATCTTTGTTAGTTTTACTAGAATAATAATCTTTTGTAAGGTTTGCAGACACAAGTTTGTTTTTTTTTACTCAATATGACAGTATAACTGTCATACTAAATATGAAAGTTGTATAAACATATCTCCAAAACCAAACATGCAATCCATCTAAAGATGCCTGTAATATTGAATCTATGAAAAATAGTTTTTTTACTCAATATGACAGTATAACTGTCATACTATATCCATCCATTTTCTTCCGCTTATCCGAGGTCGGGTTGCGGGGGCAGCAGCCTAAGCAGAGAAGCCCAGACTTCCCTCTCCCCAGCCACTTTTTACAGCTCTTCTCGGGGGATCCCGAGGCGTTCCCTGGCCAGCCTGAGACATAGTCTTCCCAATGTGTCCTGGGTCTTCCCCGTGGCCTCCTGCCGATCGGACTTGCCCTAACGAAAAAAGCAATAAAAATGTATTCAAACATGTGAAATGTCTAAAAATGCCTGTAATATTGAATCTATGTGAGTTTTACTAGAATCAGTTGTTTTTGTAAGGTTTGCAAATACAAAAATTTGGTTTTACACATAATTACAGTATAACTGCCACATTCAATATGACAGTTATTTAAACATATTTCCTAAACCACACATGAAAAATGTCTAATAATGCCTGGAAAACATTATTTTTGTGAGTTTTACTGGAAAAACATAGTTTGTAATGTTTGTAAAGACACAAGTTAGTTTTACTCAAGATGACAGTATAACTGTCAAAATACATATGAAAGTTATATAAACATAATTCCAAAACCAAACATGCATTATACCTGTAAAATTGTATCCATGTGAGTTTTACTAGAATCATTTTTTGCGATGAGGTGGCGACTTGTCCGGGGAGTACCCCGCCTTCCGCCCGATTGTAGCTGAGATAGGCTCCAGCGCTCCCTGCCACCCCAAAAGGGAATAAGCGGTAGAAAATGGATGGATGGGCATTTTTTGTTGTCGTTACTAAATCCATCCATTTTCTTCCGCTTAACCGAGGTCGGGTTGCGGGGGCAGCAGCCTAAACAGAGAAGCCCAGACTTCCCTCTCCCCAGCCACTTCTTCCAGCTCTTCTCGGGGGATCCTGAGGCGTTCCCAGGCCAGCCGGGAGACATAATCTTCTCAATGTGTCCTGGGTCTTCCCCGTGGCCTCCTGCCGGTCGGACTTGCCCTAAACACCTCCCTCGGGAGGCGTTCGGGTGGCATCCTGAGCAGATGCCCGAACCACCTCATCTGGCTCCTCTCAATGTGGAGGAGCAGCGCTTTACTCTGAGTTCCTCCCGGATGACAGAGCTTCTTATCCTATCTCTAAGGGAGAGACCCGCCACCCGGCGGAGGAAACTCAATTTGGCCGCTTGTACCCGGGATCTTGTCTTTTCGGTCATAACCATGACCATGGGTGCAGGATGGGAATGTAGATCGACCGGTAAATTTAGAGCTTTTAATTCTGGCTCAGCTCCTTCTTCACCACAATGGATCGATATAGCGTCCTCATTACTGAAGACGCCGCACCGATCCGCCTGTGGATCTCATGTTCCACTCTTCCCTCACTCGTGAACAAGACTCCTAGGTACTTGAACTCCTCCACTTGGGGCCATCTAGTATGTGCCATCGCCTCCTCAACCTGGAAATGGCACCCCACCCTTTACCGGGCGAGAACCATGGACTCGGACTTGGAGGTGCTGATTCTCATCCCAGTCGCTTCATACTCGGCCATCTAATGAGAGCTGGAGATCCTGGCCAGTTGAAGCCATCAGGACCACATCAACTGCAAAAAGCAGAGACCTAATCCTGCAACCACCAAACCGGATCCCCTCAACGCCATGACTGCAATTCTGTCCATAAAAGTTAACAACAGAATCGGTGACAAAGGGCAGCCTTGGCGGACCAAGGCTGCCCTACACTGATCATACAGGGAGCGACCCGCCACAATCAGACAGTCCGATACCCCATACTCTTGTCTTTGAGCCGGGGGGACAACAAGAATTGCCACCCCAGCCTCTCATTGCTTACAACGCCATAGTGGAAGAGAGTCCAGCCCCTCTCGAGAGAACAGGTTCCTCTGCGTCGAAGTGAGTCCAACTATATCTAGCCGGAACTTCTCCACCTCGCACACCAGCTCAGGCTCCTTCCCTCCCAGCGAGGTGACATTTCACGTCAGAAGAGCTAGCTTATGTAGCCGATGATCGGACCGCCAAGTGCCCTGCCTTCGGCTGCCGCTCAGCTCACACTGCACCCGACCTCTATAACCCAGCCCATGAGTGGTGAGCCCATTGGAGGAGGGAACCACGTTGCTTCATTGAGCTGAGCCAGCCAACAGGCGCTCGCCATCGTGCCCCACCTCTGGGCCTGGCTCCACAGGGGAGCCACGGTGACCCGCCTTTGGGCGAGGAAAAATTTAGGACCTCGATTTGTATTTTTCATAAAGGTATTTGAGCTGCTCTTTGTCTGATCCCTCACCTAGGACCTATTTGTCTTGGGAGAGCCTACGAGGGGGCATAGAAGCCCACAGACAGCATAGCTCCTAGGATCAGTGGGACATGCAAACTCCTCTACCAGGATAAGGTGGCGGCTCAGAAAGGAGGTTATATAAACATAACTCCAAAACCAAACATGCATTATGTCTACAAATGCCTAAAATATTGTATCTGTGTGACTTTTACTAGAATGGGTTGTTTTTGTAAGGTTTGTAAATACAAACATTTGGTTTTACTCACTATGGTAAATGGGCTATACTTGTATAGCGCTTTTCTACCTTCAAGGTACACAAAGCGCTTTGACACTATTTTTACATTCATCCATTCACACACACATTCACACACTGATGGCGGAAGCTGGCATGCAAGGCCCTAACCACAACCCATCAGGAGCAAGGGTAAAGTGTCTCCCTCAAGGACACAACGGACATGACGAGGTTGGTAGAAGGTGGGGATCGAACCAAGAACCCTCAGGTTGCTGGAACGGCCACTCTCCCAACTGCGCCACGCCTTCCCCATGTATACTGTCTCTGTCTCTGTATCTGACAGTTATTTAAACATAATTCCGAAACCATCCATCCATCCATCCATCCATCTTCTTCCGCTTATCCGAGGTCGGGTCGCGGGGGCAGCAGCTTAAGCAGGGAAGCCCAGACTTCCCTCTCCCCAGGCACTTCGTCCAGCTCCTCCCGGGGGATACCGAGGCGTTCCCAGGCCAGCCGGGAGAGATAGTCTTCCCAGCGTGTCCTGGGTCTTCCCCGTGGCCTCCTACCGGTCGGACGTGCCCGAAACACCTTCCTAGGGAGGAGTTCGGGTGGCATCCTGACCAGATGCCCGAACCACCGAATGACAGAGCTTCTCACCCTATCTCTAAGGGAGAGCCCCGCCACTCGGCGGAGGAAACTAATTTCGGCCGCTTGTACCCGTGATCTTGTCTTTTCGGTCATGACCCAAAGCTCATGACCATAGTTGAGGATGGGAATGTATATCGACCGGTAAATCGTGAGCTTTGCCTTCCGGCTCAGCTCCTTCTTCACCACAACGGATCGATACAGCGTCCGCATTACTGAAGACGCCGCACCGATCCGCCTGTCGATCTCACGATCCACTCTTCCCCCACTCGTGAACAGGACTCCGAGGTACTTGAACTCCTCCACTTGGGGCAAGATCTCCTCCCCAACCGGAGATGGCACTCCACCCTTTTCCGGGAGAGAACCATGGACTCGGACTTGGAGGTGCTGATTCCCATCCCAGTCGCTTCACACTCGGCTGCGAACCGATCCAGTGAGAGCTGAAGATCTTGGCCGGAGGAAGCCATCAGGACCACATCATCTGCAAATAGCAGTGACCTAATCCTGCAGCCACCAAACCAGATCCCCTCAACGCCCTGACTGCGCCTAGAAATTCTGTCCATAAAGGTTATGAACAGAATCGGTGACAAAGGGCAGCCTTGGCGGAGTCCAACCCTCACTGGAAACGTGTCCGACTTACTGCCGGCAATGCGGACCAAGCTCTGACACTGATTATACAGGGAGTGAACTGCCACAATAAGACAGTCCGTTACCCCATACTCTCTGAGCACTCCCCACAGGACTTCCCGGGGTACACGGTTGAATGCCTTCTCCAAGTCCACAAAGCACATGTAGACTGGTTGGGCAAACTCCCATGCACCCTCAAGGACCCTGCCGAGAGTATAGAGCTGGTCCACAGTTCCACGACCAGGACAAAAACCACACTGTTCCTCCTGAATCCGAGGTTCGACTATCCGGCGTAGCCTCCTCTCCAGTACACCTGAATAGACCTTACCGGGAAGGCTGAGGAGTGTGATCCCACGATAGTTGGAACACACCCTCCGGTTCCCCTTCTTAAAGAGAGGAACCACCGCCCCGGTCTGCCAATCCAGAGGTACCGCCCCCGATGTCCACGCGATGTTGCAGAGTCTTGTCAACCAAGACAGCCCCACAACATCCAGAGCCTTAAGGAACTCTGGGCGGATCTCATCCACCCCCGGGGCCTTGCCACCGAGGAGCTTTTTAACTACCTTGGCAACCTCAGCCCCAGAAATAGGAGAGCCCACCACAGATTCCCCAGGCCCTGCTTCCTTATAGGAAGACGTGCTGGTAGGATTGAGGAGGTCTTCGAAGTATTCCCTCCACCGATCCACAACATCCGCAGTCGAGGTCAGCAGAGCACCATCCCCACCATACACGGTGTTGACACTGCACTGCTTCCCCTTCCTGAGGCGGCGGATGGTGGTCCAGAATTGCTTCGAAGCCGTCCGGAAGTCTTTTTCCATGGCCTCCCCAAACTCCTCCCATGTCCGAGTTTTTGCCTCCGCGACCGCTGAAGCCGCACACCGCTTGGCCTGTCGGTACCTGTCTGCTGCCTCAGGAGTCCCATGAGCCAAAAGAACCCGATAGGACTCCTTCTTCAGCCTGACGGCATCCCTCACCGCCGGCGTCCACCAACGGGTTCTAGGATTACCGCCACGACAGGCACCAACCACCTTGCGGCCACAGCTCCAATCGGCCGCCTCGACAATAGAGATCCGGAACATTGTCCACTCAGACTCAATGTCCAGCACCTCCCTCGTGACATGTTCAAAGTTCTTCCGGAGGTGGGAATTGAAACTCTCTCTGACAGGAGACTCTGCCAGGCGTTCCCAGCAAACCCTCACAATGCGTTTGGGCCTGCCAGGTCTGTCCGGCATCCTCCCCCACCATCGCAGCCAACTCACCACCAGGTGGTGATCGGTAGAAAGCTCCGCCCCTCTCTTCACCCGAGTGTCCAAAACATGAGGCCGCAAATCCGATGACACAACTACAAAGTCGATCATGGAACTGCGGCCTAGGGTGTCCTGGTGCCAAGTGCACATATGGACACCCTTATGTTTGAACATGGTGTTTGTTATCGACAATCTGTGACGAGCACAAAAGTCCAATAACAGAACACCACTCGGGTTCAGATCAAGGCGGCCATTCTTCCCAATCACACCTCTCCAGGTTTCACTGTCGCTGCCAACATGAGCGTTGAAGTCCCCCAGTAGAACGAGGGAATCACCCGGGGGAGCACTCTCCAGTACTCCCTCGAGTGAATCCAAAAAGGGTGGGTCTCTGAGCTGCTGTTAGGCGCGTAAACGCAAACAACAGTCAGGACCCGTCCCCCCACCCGAAGGCGGAGGGAAGCTACCCTCTCGTCCACCGGGTTGAACTCCAACGTGCAGGCTTTGAGCCGAGGGGCAACAAGAATTGCCACCCCAGCCCGTCGCCTACGCCAGAGTGGAAGAGAGTCCAGCCCCTCTCAAGAGAAGTGGTTCCAGAGCCCTTGCTGTGCGTCGAAGTGAGTCCGACTATATCTAGCCGGAACTTCTCCACCTCACGCACTAGCTCAGGCTCCTTCCCCCCCAGCGAAGTGACGTTTCACGTCCCAAGAGCCAGCTTATGTAGCCGAGGATCGGACCGCCCAGCTCACACTGCACCCGACCTCTATGGCCCCTGCTATGGGTGGTGAGCCCATTGGAGGGGGGACCCACGTTGCCTCTTCGGGCTGTGCCCGGCCGGGCCCCATGGGGACAGGCCCGGCCACCAGGCGCTCGCCATCGTGCCCCACCTCCGGGCCTGGCTCCAGAGGGGGGCCCCGGTGACCCGCGTCCGGGCGAGGGAAATCTGGGTCCTTGGTTTGTGTTCTTCATCGAGGTCTTCGAGCTGCTCTTTGTCTGATCCCTCACCTAGGACCAGTTTGCCTTGGGAGACCCAACCAGGGGGCATAAAAACCCCCGGACAACATAGCTCCTAGGATCATTGGGACACGCAAACTCCTCTACCACGGTAAGGTGGCAGCTCAGAGAGGAGTAATTCCGAAACCACACATGCAAAATGGCTAATAAGAGAAATGTATCTTTGTGAGTTTTACTGGAAAAAAATATTTTGTAAGGTTTGCAAAGACACGTCTTTTTTTTTTTTACTTAATATGACAGTATAACTGTCATGCTAAATATGAAAAGTTATAAACCTAACTCCAAAACCAAACCTGCATTATGTCTAAAAATGCCTGTAATATTGTATCTTTGTGAATTTTACTAGAATCAGGAGGTTTTAAGGTTTAAAAATACAAAAATTAGGTTTTACTCATAATGACAGTATAACTGCCACACGCAATATGACAGTTATTTAAAAACTCCTAATCCACACAAGCAAAATGGCTATTGATGCCTGAAATAATGCATCCTTAGGAGTTTTCCTCGAAACATATGCGTTTTTAAATCTTGCAAACACAAAAAGTAGTTTTTTACTCAATATGACAGTAATGTTCTTAAAATCCTGAGATAATACGAAAAAAGCAACAAAAAAAAATTTATTCCATTATAATTCCTAAACCAAACATGAAAAATGTGTAGAAATGCCTGTAATATTGAATGAATGTATGTTTTACTAGAATCAGTTGTGTTTGAAAGGTTTGCAATTAGAAAAATTAGGTTTTTTTCACCATGACAATGTACACTCAATATGACAGTAAATTAAACATAACTCCTAAACTACACATAACAATATGCTAATATTGCCTAAAATAATGCATTCTTGTGAGTTTTACTCGAAACATATGCTTTTTTAAGGCTTGCCAACACAAAAAGTAGTTTTTTACTCAATATGACAGTAATGTTCTTAAAATTCTGAGATAATGCGAAAAAAGCAATAAATGTAATCCAACATAATTCCTAAACCAACAATGCGAAATGTCTAAAAATTTCTGTAATATTATATCCATGTGAGTTTTACTAGAATCAGTTGTTTTAGTACGGTTTGCAAAAACAAAAATTACGTTTTACTCTTTAGGAAAGTAAACTGTCACACTCAATATGACAGTTTTTTAATCATAACTCCTAAACTATTAATGCAAAATGGCTAATAATGTTTGAAATAATGGATACTTGGGAGTTTTCCTCGAAACATGTGCTTTTTTTTTTTAAGGCTTGCAAACACAAAAAGTATTTTTTAACTCAATATGACAGTAATGTTCTTAAAATCCCGAGTAATGCGAAAAAAGCAATAAAAATGTATTCAATCATAATTTCTAAACTAAACATGCAAAATGTGTAAAAATGCCTGTAATATTGAATCCATGTGAGTTTTACTAGAATGAGTTGTTTTAGTAAG
Organism: Nerophis lumbriciformis; assembly: GCF_033978685.3. NCBI lineage: Eukaryota > Metazoa > Chordata > Actinopteri > Syngnathiformes > Syngnathidae > Nerophis > Nerophis lumbriciformis. The sequence continues at coordinate 19,254,968 of NC_084552.2, read as the reverse complement.
GTTTGCAAAAACAAAATTTAGGTTTTACTCTTTATGAAAGTAAACTGTCACACTCAATATGACATTTATTTAATCATAACACCTAAACTACACATGCAAAATGTCTAATGATGCCTCAAATAATGCATTCTACGGAGTTTTACTCAAAACATATGCTTTTTCAAATCTTGCAAACACAAAAAGTAGTTTTTTACTCAATATGACAGTAATATTCCTAAAATCCTGAGATAATGCGAAAAAAGAAATGAAAATGTATTCAATCATATTTCCTAAATCAAACATGCAAAATGTGTAACAATGCCTGTAATATTGAATCCATGTGAGTTTTACTAGATTAGGTTGTGTTTGAAATTTTTGCAAATACAAAAATTAGGTTTTTTTCACCATGACAATGTACACTCAATATGACAGTAAATTAAACATAACTCCTAAACTACACTTAAAAATGAGCTAATATTGCCTGAAATAATGCATTCTTGTGAGTTTTCCTCAAAACATATGCTTTTTCTAAGGCTTGCAACCACAAAAAGTAGTTTTTACTCAATATGACAGTAATGTTCTTAAATTTCTGAGATAATGCGAAAAAAGCAATAAAAATGTATTCCAACATAATTCCTAAACCAACATTGCAAAATGTCTAAAAATGCCTGTATTATTAAATCCATGTGAGTTTTACTAGAATCAGTTGTTTTAGTAGGTTTGCAAAAACAAAAATTTGGTTTTACTCTTTATGAAAGTAAACTGTCACACTCAATATGACAATTTTTTAATCATAACTTCTAAACCACTCTTGCAAAATGGCTAATAATGTTTGAAATAATGGATCCTTGGGAGTTTCCCTCGAAACAAATGCTTTCTTAAGGCTTGCAAACACAAAAAGTATTTTTTACTCAATATGACAGTAATGTTCTTAAAATCCTGAGATAATGCGAAAAAAGCAATAAAAATGTATTCAATCATAATTTCTAAACTAAACATGCAAAATGTGTAAAAATGCCTGTATTATTGAATCCATGTAAGTTTCACTAGAATCAGTTTTTTTAGTGAAGTTTGCAAAAACAAAAATTAGGTTTTACTCTTTATGAAAGTAAACTGTCACACTCAATATGACAGTTTTTTAATCATAACTCCTAAACTACTGATGCAAAATGGCTAATAATGTTTGAAATAATGGATTCTTGGGAGTTTTCCTCGAAACAAATGCTTTCTTAAGGCTTGCAAACACAAAAAGTATTTTTTTTACTCAATATGACAGTATTGTTCTTAAAATTATGAGATAATGCGAAAAAAGCAATAAAAATGTATTCCAACATAATTCCTAAACCAACAATGCAAAATGTCTAAAAATGCCAGTAATATTAAATCCATGTGAGTTTCACTAGAATCAATTGTTTTAGTAAGGTTTGCAAAAGCAAAAATTATGTTTTACTCTTTATGAAAGTAAACTGTCACATTCAATCTGACAATTTTTTAATCATAACTCCTAAACCACTCATGCAAAATGGCTAATAATGTTTGAACTAATGGATCCTTGGGAGTTTTCCTCGAAACATATGCTTTCTTAAGGCTTGCAAACACAAAAAGTATTTTTTTACTCAATATGACAGTAATGTTTTTAAATTCCTGAGATAATGCGAAAAAAGCAAAAAAAATGTATTCAATCATGATTTCTAAACCAAACAAGCAAAATGTGTAAAAATGCCTGTATTATCTACTCCATGTGAGTTTTACGAGAATCAGTTGTTTTAGTAAAGTTTGCAAAAACAAAAATTAGGTTTTACTCTTTATGAAAGTAAACGTCACACTCAATATGACAGTTTTCTAATCATAACTCCTAAACTACTCATGCAAAATGGCTAATAATGTTTGAAATAATGGATCCTTGGGAGTTTTCCTTAAAACATATGCTTTCTTAAGGTTTGCAAACACAAAAAGTATTTTTTTTACTCAATATGACAGTAATGTTCTTAAAATTCTGAGATAATGCGGAAAAAAGCAATAAAAATGTATTCCAACATAATTCCTAAATCAACAATGCAAAATGTCTAAAAATGCAAAAGCAAAAATTAGGTTTTACTCTTTATGAAAGTAAACTGTCACACTCAATATGACAATTTTTTTAATCATAACTCCTAAACCACTCATGCAAAATGGCTAATAATGTTTGAAATAATGGATCCTTGGGAGTTTCCCTCGAAACAAATGATTTCTTAAGGCTTGCAAACACAAAAAGTATTTTTTTACTCAATATGACGGTAATGTTCTTAAAATCCTGAGATAATGCGAAAAAAGCAATAAAAATGTATTCAATCATAATTTCTAAACTAAACATGCAAAATGTGTAAAAATGCCTGTATTATTGAATCCATGTGAGTTTCACTAGAATCAGTTTTTTTAGTGAAGTTTGCAAAAACAAAAATTAGGTTTTACTCTTTATGAAAGTAAACTGTCACACTCAATATGACAGTTTTTTAATCATAACTCCTAAACTACTGATGCAAAATGGCTAATAATGTTTGAAATAATGGATTCTTGGGAGTTTTCCTCGAAACAAATGCTTTCTTAAGGCTTGCAAACACAAAAAGTATTTTTTTTACTCAATATGACAGTATTGTTCTTAAAATTATGAGATAATGCGAAAAAAGCAATAAAAATGTATTCCAACATAATTCCTAAACCAACAATGCAAAATGTCTAAAAATGCCAGTAATATTAAATCCATGTGAGTTTCACTAGAATCAATTGTTTTAGTAAGGTTTGCAAAAGCAAAAATTATGTTTTACTCTTTATGAAAGTAAACTGTCACACTCAATATGACAGTTTTTTAATCATAACTCCTAAACTACTCATGCAAAATAGCTATTAATGTTTGAAATAATGGATCCTTGGGAGTTTTCCTCGAAACATATGCTTTCTTATGGCTTGCAAACACAAAAAGTATTTTTTTTACTCAATATGACAGTAATGTTCATAAAATCCAGAGATATTGCGAAAAAAGCAATACAAATGTATTCAATCATAATTTCTAAACTAAACATGCAAAATGTGTAAAAAATGCCTGTATTATTGAATCCATGTGAGTTTAACTAGAATCAGTTGTTTTAGTAAGGTTCTGCAAAAACAAAAATTAGGTTTTACTCTTTATGAAAGTAAACTGTCACACTCAATATGACATTTATTTAATCATAACTCCTAAACTACACATGCAAAATGTCTAATAATGCCTCAAATAATGCATTCTACGGAGTTTTACTCGAAACATATGCTTTTTCAAATCTTGCAAACACAAAAAGTAGTTTTTTACTCAATATGACAGTAATATTCCTAAAATACTGAGATAATGCAAAAAAAGCAATGAAAATATATTTAATCATATTTCCTAAATCAAACATGCAAAATTTGTAAAAATGCCTGTAATATTGAATCCATGTGAGTTTTCCTAGATAAGTTTGTGTTTGGAATTTTTGCAAATACAAAAATTAGGTTTTTTCACCATGTGAAAACATAACTCCTAAACTACACTTAAAAATTAGCTAATGTTGCCTGAAATAATGCATTCTTGTGAGTTTTACTCGAAACATATGCTTTTTTAAGGCTTGCAAACACAAAAAGTAGTTTTTATTCAATATGACAGTGATGTTCTTAAAATTCTGAGATAAAGCGAAAAAAGCAATAAAAATGTATTCCAACATAATTCCTAAACCAACAATGCAAAATGTCTAAAAATGCCTGTAATATTATATCCATGTGAGTTTTACTAGAATCAGTTGTTTTAGTAAGGTTTGCAAAATCAAAAATTAGGATTTACTCTTTATGAAAGTGAACTGTCACACTCAATATGACAATTTTTTAATCATAACTCCTAAACTACTCATGCAAAATGGCTAATAATGTTTGAAATAATGGATCCTTGGAAGTTTTCCTCGAAACATATGCTTTCTTTAGGTTTGCAAACACAGAACGTATTTTTTACTCAATATGACAGTAATGTTCTTTAAATCCTGAGATAATGCAAAAAAAGCAATAAAAATGTATTCAATCATAATTTCTAACTTAAACATGCAAAATGTGTAAAAATGCCTGTATTATTGAATCCATGTGAGTTTTACTAGAATCAGTTGTTTTAGTAAGGTTTGCAAAAACAAAAATTTGGATTTACTCTTTATGAAAGTAAACTGTCACACTCAATATGACAGTTTTGTAATCATAACTCCTAAACTGCTCATGCAAAATGGCTAATATTGTTTAAAATATTGGATCCTTGGGAGTTTTCCTCTAAACATATGCTTTCTTAAGGCTTGCAAACACAAAAAGTATTTTTTTTGCTCAATATGACAGTAATGTTCTTAAAATCCTGAGATAATGCGAAAAAAGCAATAAAAATGTATTCAATCATAATTTCTAAACTAAACATGCAAAATTTGTAAAAATGCCTGTAATATTGAATCCATGTGCGTTTCACTAGAATCGGTTGTGTTTGAAATTTTTGCAAATAAAAAAATTAGGTTTTTTTCACCATGACAAGTACACTCAATATAACAGTAAATAAACATTACTCCTAAACTACACATAAAAATGAGCTAATATTGCCTGAAATAATGCATTATTGTGAGTTTTACTCGAAACATATGCTTTTTTAAGGCTTGCAAACACAAAAAGTAGTTTTTTACTCAATATGACAGTAATGTTCTTAAAATCCTGAGATAATGCGAAAAAAGCAATAAAAATGTATTCAATCATAATTTCTAAACTAAACATGCAAAATGTGTAAAAATGCCTGTATTATTGAATCCATGTGAGTTTCACTAGAATCGGTTGTGTTTGAAATTTTTGCAAATAAAAAAATTTGTATTTTTTCACCATGACAAGTACACTCAATATAACAGTAAATAAACATTACTCCTAAACTACACATAAAAATGAGCTAATATTGCCTGAAATAATGCATTATTGTGAGTTTTACTCGAAACATGCTTTTTTAAGGCTTGCAAACACAAAAAGTAGTTTTTTACTCAATATGACAGTAATGTTCTTAAAATCCTGAGATAATGCGAAAAAAGCAATAAAAATGTATTCCAACATAATTCTTGAACCAACAATGCAAAATGTCTAAAAATGCCTGTAATATTAAATCCATTTGAGTTTTACAAGAATCAGTTGTTTTTATAAGGTTTGCAAATTCAAAAATTAAGTTTTACTCACTATGACAGTATACTGTCACACTCAATATGACAGTTATTTAAAAATAACTCCTAACTATACATGCAAAATGGCTAATGATGCCTCAAATAATGCATTCTACGGAGTTTTACTCGAAACGTATGCTTTTTCAAATCTTGCTAACACAAAAAGTAGTTTTTTTACTCAATATGACAGTAATATTCCTAAAATCCTGAGATAATGCGAAAAAAGCAATGAAAATATATTCAATCATATTTCCTAAATCAAACATGCAAAATGTGTGAAAATGCCTGTAATATTGAATCCATGTGAGTTTTACTAGAATCGGTTGTGTTTGAAATTTTAGCAAATTAAAAAATTAGGTTTTTTTTCACCATGACAATGTACACTCAATATGACAGTAAATAAACATAACTCCTAAACTACACATAAAAATTAGCCAATATTGCCTGAAATAATGCATTATTGTGAGTTTTATTCGAAACATATGCTTTTTTAAGGCTTGCAAACACAAAAAGTAGTTTTTTACTCAATATGACAGTAATGTTCTTAAAATCCTGAGATAATGCGAAAAAAGCAATAATAATGTATTCCAACATAATTCCTAAACCAAACAGGCAAAATGTCTAAAAATAACTGTAATATTGAATGCATGTGAGTTTTACTAGAATCAGTTGTTTTTGTAAGGTTTGCAAATACAAAAATTAGGTTTTACTCTATATGAGAGTATACTGTTACATTTAATATGACAGTTATTTAAACATAACTCCTACAAATGCTAAATGGCTAATGTTGCCTCAAATATAGCATCCTTAGGAGTTTTACTCGAAAAATAGGCTTTTTTTAATCCTTGCAAACACAGAAAGTAGTTTTTACTCAATGTGACAGTAATATTCTTAAAATCCTGAGATAATGCGAAAAAAGCAATAAAAATGTGTTCCATCATAATTTCTAAACCAAACATGCAAAATGTGTGAAAATGCTTGTAATATTGAATCCATGTGAGTTTTACTAGAATCAGTTGTTTTTGTAAGGTTTTCAAAAACAAAAAATAGGTTTTACTTACTATGACAGTTATTTAAACTCCATGTATCTTTGTGAGTTTTACTAGAAAAAATATATTTTGAATGTTTACAAAAACAAAAGCTAGTTTTTTTTTTACTCAATATGATAGTATAACTGTCATACTAAATCCATCCATTTTCTTCTGCTTATCCGAGGTCGTGTTGCGGGGCTGCAGCCTAAGCAGAGAAGCCCAGACTTCCCTATCCCCAGCTACTTCGTCCAGCTTTTCTCGGGGAATCCCGAGGCGTTCCCAGGCCAGCCAGCTGATATAATCTTCCCAATGTGTCCTGTGTTTTTCCATTGGCCTCCTGTCGTTTGGACTTGCCTTAACGAAAAAAGCAATACTAATGTATTCAAACACAACTCCTAAACAAAACATATAAAATGTCTAAAATGCCTTTAATATTGAATCTATGTGAGTTTTACAAGAATCAGTTGTTTTTGTAAGGTTTGCAAATACAAAAATTAGGTTTTACACTTAACTTTATAACTCAATATGTGTGGCAGTTATACTACCACACTCAAAATGACAGTTATTTAAACATAACTCCTAAACGACACATGACCATTTTCTAATAATGCATGAAGAAATGTATCTTTGTGAGTTTTACTAGTAACATTTTCTTTTGTAAGGTTTGCAAAGACACGAGTTAATTTTTTTTTACTCACTTCGACAGTATACTGTCACACTCAATTTCAGTTATTTAAACATAACTCCTAAACCACACATACAAAATGGCTAATAATGTCTGTGGAAATGTATCTTTGTGAGTTTTCCTGGGAAACAATATTTTGTAAGGTTTGTAAAGACACAAGTTAGTTTTTTTTACTCAATATAACAGTATAACTGTCATACTATATATGAAAGTTATATAAACATAACTTCAAAACTACACATGAACATTTTCTAATAATGCATGAAGAAATGTATCTTTGTGAGTTTTACTAGTAACATTTTCTTTTGTAAGGTTTGCAAAGACACAAGTTAGTTTTTTTTACTCGATATAACAGTATAACTGTCATACTATAAACACAAGTTATATAAACATAACTCCAAAACCAAACATGCATTATGTCTAAAAATTCAGCACTGCAACTACACATGCACCGGATTTAAACTAAATGTCCCTGCTGCTGAGATCCGAGTTGCAGGGCTGGCCACCACGCCAACATCATCCAGGGCTCCAGAAACATTTGTAGGTCAATGCCCCACAATACAAGTAGATGTTGGAGGCACTATTCTGCCAGGACTTTTAGACACCGGGTCCCAAGTGACGCTAATGTCCGAAAGCCTATTTAATGCTCACTTTACCGAAGCTAAGCTCGAAAGGACCCCTACCCTTTTTCGTCTAAGAGCAGCTAATGGCCTGGAAATCCCCTATATCGGTCGGCTATGCGGTTCTTGATTTTGAGGTAGAGGGTGTTAAAGTTCCCGAAAAAGGAGTAGTAATTGTTGCGGATCAAAACTGTACACACCCCTTCATAATAGGTATGAATCTAATCGTGGGTTGTTGGGATGCCGTTTTTAAATGTCCTAAGACCTCTACTCTTCGGCATCTTCAAAAGCAAAAGGTGTGGAGGGAAGCTTTTGCTACATGTTCCCGTATAGAAGCTCTTGCTGCTGAAGATGGCTTGCTAGGCCACGTGAGATTGGCCTCGAAGACTAGTATTACATATCCCCCAAAGGAGATGTTGGTGCGGGGCTAACTACTGCGCCCTGCCACGCCAACTGCCGGTGCAGTTGGCGTGGCAAAATCACTGGTCGTGGTGAACAGAGGTAGGCTGCCCCTCCGTGTTTATAACCCCCATTCCTACAGTATTTCCTTAAAACGATTTGAGAAGCTAGGGCAGCTGTTCTGTGTTGATGATAGTGATGTGCTTGGAGCTGAGGATCTGTGTTTATCTCTAGTAGAGGAGGGTGTGGTAGAAGTGTCACTCATTGATGCCACAGCCCAAACCAATCCAGAACTGTCCCCAGATGTTAGGGATTTGTGTTTATCTCTAGTAGAGGAGGGTGTGGTAGAAGTGTCACTCATTGATGCCACAGCCCAAACCAATCCAGAACTGTCCCCAGATGTTAGGGATTTGAGTGATAAGCCGGATCTGTTTGAGCAGCAACAGGTGCAGTTACGCGCCCTGCTGGCGAAGTGGGAGAAGGTGTTTGCACAACATGAGGACTTTGGAAGGACCAGTGTTGTGCAACACAGGATACTGACTGGAGATTCTGCCCCTACCAGGGAGAGATACCGACCCATCCCGCCTCTGTTGCATAAGGAAGTGAAGACACTGCATGCTTTCAGGTATGCTTGAACAGAGAGTGATAAAGGTAAGGTGCAGTCCCTGGGCAGCGCCTATAGTGTTAGTCCGCAAAAAGGATGGGAGTTGGTGTTTTTGTGTAGACTACCGGAGGTTAAACTCAGTTACACATAAAGACGCCTTTCCGTTCCCCTGAATCGAAGAGACCCTAACTGGTTTGAGCAAATCTGAATGGTTTTCGACCTTAGACCTCGCTAGTGGGTAAGTGGAGGTGCACCCGGACGATCGTGAAAAGACTGCATTTACAACTCCCCTCGGACTGTTCGAGTTTGAACGCATGCCATTTGGTCTATGCAATGCACCTGCCACTTTCCAACGGCTTATACATCATTGTTTGAATGGTCAAATAGCGGAATCATTGTTGGTTTATCTTGATGACATAATATTTTTTTCTGTTGATTTCACTGCCCATCTACAGCACCTGGACCAGGTGTTTGAACGGTTGCAGCGACATGGACTTAAACTCAAGCCCTCTAAGTGCAAGCTCTTTCAGCGTGAGGTGAAATTCTTGGGACACGTGGTGGATCGGGATGGAGTGAGACCGGACCCAGGTAAAATTAAGGCAGTACAGGACTGGGCCGCTCCGACCACTGTCAAGGAAGTGAGAGCGTTTCTTGGATTGGCAGGCTATTATCAACGTTTTGTGGCTGGGTTTGCTAAAATAGCCCGTCCCCTAAATAAAGAAGGCACAGGCCCACAAAATAGTGTGGACACTAGAGTGTCAGACGTCCTTTAAAGAGCTAAAAAAAGGCTTTGACCGACAGTTGCCTGCCCGCTATGCAGACGAGAGTTCCCCCCTGTTGCAGGGACTGACAACGATAATGTATGGGGGGATGTGATGGGACACAAGTAGGGGATTTTATTTTTTTTGTTTCATTGTCATGCATGTCTGAGTGTTTTTATTGTTGTAGATTTTAATTGCATGTTTTTACATTTTACAATTTGATTGCATGTTTTTACACTTTGAGGACTTTGACTGTATTTTTAATTGCATAAGTTTATTCCTTGTGGACTTTGCTGGCATTTTAAGACGTTGCCCCTTTTAGCTTGTTGCCCCTGACAACCAAAGTGCCCAATCGAACGGCACCTGAAATCAGACGCACCTGTGGAGCATTAGGGCTGCACACATTTAAAAAGGAGCGACCAGGAGGATCGTCAGGCTTGACAAGGAGGACCGGGTGAACGCGCGCAGGTTGAGAAGGAATCCCCAAGACTACCCAGCAGACCCGCAGGCTACCGAAAAGAACCCCCAGAATCCCACAATACGCAGGGGCAGAGGAAACTCTGACTCCAAAGTAAGTGTCGTGCCTTGAGGATTTGCAGGGGTATTTAACTGCCTTGGGCTGTGGGCTTGTGGCTCGTGTGTTGTGCGCTGGCTGTGTGGTTCTGTGAGCAGGAGCAATCGAACACGATTCATAAACCAAAGATGTATTATGTCTAAAAATGCCTGTAATAGTTTATCCATGTGAGTTTTACGACAATCAGTTGTTTTTGTAAGGTTTGCAAATACAACAATTAGGTTTTACACATAATGACAGTATAACTGCCACACCCAATCAGTAGTTTTTTACTCAATATGACTAAAATTTTTACAATCCTGAGATAATGCAAAAAAAGCAATAAAAATGTATTGCAACATAATTCCTAAACCAACAATGCAAAATGTCTAAAAATACCTGTAATATTAAAACTATGTGACAATTACTGTAATCAGTTGTTTTTGAAAGATTTGCAACTACAAAAATTAGGTTTTAGGCATAGACATATAACTGCCACCTAAATATGACAGTTGTTTAAAACATATCTCCTAAACCACACATGCAAAGTGGCTAATAATGCCTGGAGGAATGTATATTTGTGAGTTTTACTAGAATAATGATCTTTTGTAAGGATTGCAAAGACACAAGTTAGTTTTTTTTACTCAATATGACAGTTTTACTGTCATACTATATATGAAAGTTATATAAACATAACTCTAAAACCAAACATGCATTATGTCTAAAAATGCCTGTAATATTGTATCCATGTGAGTATTACTAGAATCAGTTGTTTTTGTAAGGTTTGCAAATACAAAAATTAGGTTTTACTCACTATGCCAGTTATTTAAACATAACTCCTAAACAACAAATGCAAAATGGCTAATAATGCCTGGAGATGTATCTTTGAGTTTTACTAAAATGTTCTTTTGTAAGGTTTGCAAAGACACAAGTTAGTTTTTTTTACTCAATATGATTGTATCACTGTCATACTAAATAAGAAAGTTGTATAAACATAATTTCAAAACTACACATGCAATCCGTCTAAAAATGCCTGTAATATTGAATCTATGTGAGTTTTACCAGAATCAGGTATTTTGGTAAGGTTTACAATTACAAAAATTAGGTTTTACTCATAATGACAGTATAACTGCCACTTTCAATATGGCAGTTATTTAAACATAACCCCTAAACCACATGCAAAATGACTTATAATGCCTGGAGATGTATCTTTGTGAGTTTTACTAGAAAACATATAATTTGTAAGGTTTTTTTAAAGACACAAGTTAGTTTTTTTTACTCAATATATTAGTATAACTGTCATACTAAATGTATCCATTTTCTTCCGCTTATCCGAGGTCGGGTTGCGGGGGCAGCAGCCTAAGCAGAGAAGCCCAGACTTCCCTCTCCCCAGCCACTTCGTCCAGCTCTTCTCAGGGGATCCCGAAGCGTTCCCAGGCCAGCCTGCTGGCAACCGTCTTCCCAATGTGTCCTGGGGCTTCCCCGTGGCCTCCTGCCGGTCGGACTTGCCCTAACGAAAAAAGCAATTAAAATGTATTCAAACACAACTCCTAAACCACACATGTGAAATGTCTAAAATGCCTGCAATATTGAATCTATGTGAGTTTTACTAGAATCAGTTTTTGTAAGGTTTGCAAATACAAAAATTAGGTTTAACACTTAATGACAGTATAACTGCCACACTCAATTTGACAGTTATTAAAACATAACTCCTAAACTACACATGAACATTTTCTAATAATGCATGAAGAAATGTATCTTTTGTGAGTTTTACTAGTAACATTTTCTTTTGTAAGCATTGCAAAGACACAAGTTAGTTTGTTTTACTCACTATGACTTTACTGTCACACTCAATATGACAGTTATTTAAACATAAATCCTAAACCGCACATGCAACATGGCTAATAATGCCTGTAGAAATGTATCTTTGAGTTTTACTGGGAAAAATATTTTGTAAGGTTTGTAAAGACACAAGTTAGTTGTTTTTTTTTTTTACTCAATATGACAGTATTACTGTAATACTAAATATGAAAGTTGTAAAAACATAACTCCAAAACCAAACAAGCAATCCGTCTAAAAATGCATGTAATATTCAATCTGTGAGTTTTACCAGAATCAGGTATTTTGGTAAGGTTTACAATTACAAAAATTAGGTTTTACTCATGACAGTATACCTGCCACATTCAATTTGACATTTATTTAAACATAACTCCTAAACCACACATGCACAATGGCTAATAATACCTGGAGAAATGTCTCTTTGAGTTTTACTAGAAAAAATATATTGTGTAAGGTTTGTAAAGACACAAGTTAGTTTTTTTTACTCAATATAACAGTATAGCTGTCATACTATATATAAATAAATAGGTTGTACTTGTATAGCGCTTTTCTACCTTCAAGGTACTCAAAGCGCTTTGACACTACTTCCACATTTACCCATTCACACACTGATGGAGGGAGCTGCCATGCAAGGCGCTAACCAGCACCCATCAGGAGCAAGGGTGAAGTGTCTTGCTCAGGACACAACGGACATGACGAGGTTGGTACTAGGTGGGGATTGAACCAGGGACCCTCGGGTCGCGCACGGCCATTCTTCCACTGCGCCAAACATTACTCCAAAACCAAACATGTATTATGTCTAAAAATGCCTGTAATATTGTATCTGTGTGAGTTTTACTAGAATCAATTGTTTTTGTAAGGTTTGCAAATACCAAAATTAGGTTTTATTTACTTTGACAGTTATTTAAACATAACTCCTAAACAACAAATGCAAAATAGCTAATAATGCTTGGAGAGATGTATCGTTGTTATAGCGAGCCTGCTGACCAACAGCATCTCTGTCTGGACTGGAGCCTGCAGTGCCTCAGACTGGAAATATCTCCAGAGAGTGGTGAGGACGGCGGAAAAGATCATCAGGACTCCTCTTCCTCCTATCCAGGAGATCGCAAAAAGTGCTGCCTGACCAGGGCTCAGAAAATTTGCAAAGACTCCTCCCACCCCCACCAAGGACAGTTTTCACTGCTGGACTCTAGAAAGAGGTTCCGCAGCCTCCGAAACAGAACCTCCAGCTTCTGTAGCAGCTTCTTCCCTCAGGCCGTAAGACTCTTGAACGCATCATAATTAAATTATCTCCTCAACTCCCCTCAAAATAAATTAACTCGCTGGAATGAAATAAACAATATAACATACACCCATAAACGTGGGCGCATGTGGAAAAAGTGCAATATATTTATCTGCACAGTAATCTATTTATCTATTTATATATATTTATATATATTTATTTATTATATATATATATATATATATATGTATGTATGTATGTATATATATATATATATATATATATATATATATATATATAGTATTTATATATTCTATCCATCCATCTTCTTCCGCTTATCCGAGGTCGGGTCGCGGGGGCAGCAGCCTAAGCAGGGAAGCCCAGACTTCCCTCTCCCCAGCCACTTCGTCCAGCTCCTCCCGGGGGATCCCGAGGCATTCCCAGGCCAGCCGGGAGACATAGTCTTCCCAACGTGTCCTGGGTCTTCCGCGTGGCCTCCTACCGGTCGGACGTGCCCTAAACAACTCCCTAGGGAGGCGCTCGGGTGGCATCCTAACTAGATGCCCGAACCACCTCATCTGGCTCCTCTCGATGTGGAGGAGCAGCGGCTTTACTTTGAGCTCTCCCCGGATGACGGCGTGGCGCAGTGCGAGAGTGGCCGTGCGCAACCCAAGGGTCCCTGGTTCGATCCCCACCTAGTACCAACCTCGTCATGTCCGTTGTGTCCTGAGCAAGACACTTCACCCTTGCTCCTGATGGGTGCTGGTTAGCGCTTTGCATGGCAGCTCCCTCCATCAGTGTGTGAATGTGTGTGTGAATGGGTAATGTGGAAGTAGTGTCAAAGCGCTTTGAGTACCTTGAAGGTAGAAAAGTGCTATACAAGTACAACCCATTTATCATTTATATTTGGTATAACAGTTATACTATCATATTGAGTACAAAAAACAAACTTGTGTCTTTGCAAACCATACAAAAGATCATTTTTTTAGTTAACAAAGATACATTTCTCCAAGCATTATTAGTCATTTTGCATTTGTTGTTTAGGAGTTATGTTTAAATAACTGTCATAGTGAGTAAAACCTAATTTTTGTATTTGCAAAAACCTTACAAAAACAACTGATTCTAGTAAAACTCACATGGATGCAATATTGCAGGCATTTTTAGACATGATGCATGATTGATTTTGGAGTTGTGTTTATATAACTTTCATATTTAGTATTACAGTAATACTGTCATATTGAGTAATAAAAACTAACTTGTGTCTTTACAAACCTTACCAAATATTTTTTTTCCCTGCAAAACTCACAAAGAGACATTTCTCCAGGCATTATTAGCCATTTGGCATGTGTGGTTCAGGAGTTATGTTTAAATAACTGTCAGATTGAGTGTGACAGTATACTGTGAGTAAAACCCATATTTTGTATTTGCAAACCTTACAAAAACAACTGATTCTAGTAAAACTCACATGGATACAAAATTACAGGCATTTTTAGAGATAATGCATGTTTGGTTTTGGAGTTATGTTTATATAACTTTCATATTTAGTATGACAGTAACACTGTCATATTGAGTAAAAAAAAACTAACTTGTGTCGGTACAAACATTACGAAATATTTTTTTTCCAGTAAAACTCACAAAGAGACATTTCTCTACCAAAATACCTGATTCTGGTAAAACTCACATAGATTCAATATTACATGCATTTTTAGACGGATTGCATGTTTGGTTTTGGAGTTTTGATTATACAACTTTCATATTTAGTATGACAGTTATACTGTATATTACCATTGAGTAAAAAAAAACCTAACTTGTGTCTTTGCAAACCTTACAAAAGATCGTTATTCTAGTAAAGACTTAGACTTAGACTTAGACTTTCTTTTTATTGTCATTCAAATTTGAACTTTACAGCACAGATAAGAACGAAATGTCGTAGTGCAGGATAAAAAAGCAATAAGGTGCATATTTCGATACCGTTGTGGTGAAGAAGGAGCTGAGCCGGAAGGCAAAGCTCTCAATTTACCGGTCAATCTACGTTCCCATCCTCACCTATGGTCATGAGCTTTGGGTTATGACCGAAAGGACAAGATCACGGGTACAAGCGGCCGAAATGAGTTTCCTCCGCCGGGTGGCGGGGCTCTCCCTTAGAGATAGGGTGAGAAGCTCTGTCATCCGGGAAGAGCTCAAAGTAAAGCCGCTGCTCCTCCACATCGAGAGGAGCCAGATGAGGTGGTTCGGGCATCTAGTCAGGATGCCACCCGAGCGCCTCCCTAGGGAGTTGTTTAGGGCACGTCCGACCGGTAGGAGGCCACGCGGAAGACCCAGGACACGTTGGGAAGACTATGTCTCCCGGCTGGCCTGGGAACGCCTCGGGATCCCCCGGGAGGAGCTGGACGAAGTGGCTGGGGAGAGGGAAGTCTGGGCTTCCCTGCTTAGGCTGCTGCCCCCGCGACCCGACCTCGGATAAGCGGAAGAAGATGGATGGATGGATGGAATACTGGATACTATATATATATATATATATATATATATATATATACATACATACATATATATATATATATATATATATATATAATAAATAAATATATATAAATATATATAAATAGATAAATAGATTACTGTGCAGATAAATATATTGCACTTTTTCCACATGCGCCCACGTTTATGGGTGTATGTTATATTGTTTATTTCATTCCAGCGAGTTAATTTATTTTGAGGGGAGTTGAGGAGATGATTTAATTATGATGCGTTCAAGAGTCTTACGGCCTGAGGGAAGAAGCTGCTACAGAAGCTGGAGGTTCTGTTTCGGAGGCTGCGGAACCTCTTTCTAGAGTCCAGCAGTGAAAACTGTCCTTGGTGGGGGTGGGAGGAGTCTTTGCAAATTTTCTGAGCCCTGGTCAGGCAGCACTTTTTGCGATCTCCTGGATAGGAGGAAGAGGAGTCCTGATGATCTTTTCCGCCGTCCTCACCACTCTCTGGAGATATTTCCAGTCTGAGGCACTGCAGGCTCCAGTCCAGACAGAGATGCTGTTGGTCAGCAGGCTCGCTATAACAACGATACATCTCTCCAAGCATTATTAGCTATTTTGCATTTGTTGTTTAGGAGTTATGTTTAAATAACTGTCAAAGTAAATAAAACCTAATTTTGATTTTAAAACAATTGATTCTAGTAAAACTCACACAGATACAATATTACAGGCATTTTTAGACATAATACATGTTTGGTTTTGGAGTAATGTTTGGCGCAGTGGAAGAATGGCCGTGCGCGACCCGAGGGTCCCTGGTTCAATCCCCACCTAGTACCAACCTCGTCATGTCCGTTGTTTCCTGAGCAAGACACTTCACCCTTGCTCCTGATGGGTGCTGGTTAGCGCCTTGCATGGCAGCTCCCTCCATCAGTGTGTGAATGGGTAAATGTGGAAGTAGTGTCAAAGCGCTTTGAGTACCTTGAAGGTAGAAAAGCGCTATACAAGTACAGCCTATTTATTTATATATAGTATGACAGCTATACTGTTATATTGAGTAAAAAAACTAACTTGTGTCTTTACAAACCTTACACAATATATTTTTTCTAGTAAAACTCACAAAGAGACATTTCCCCAGGTATTATTAGCCAGTGTGCATGTGTGGTTTAGGAGTTATGTTTAAATAAATGTCAAATTGAATGTGACAGGTATACTGTCATGAGTAAAACCTAATTTTTGTAATTGTAAACCTTACCAAAATACCTGATTCTGGTAAAACTCACATAGATTGAATATTACATGCATTTTTAGACGGATTGCTTGTTTGGTTTTGGAGTTATGTTTTTACAACTTTCATATTTAGTATGACAGTTATACTGTCATATTGAGTTAAAAAACAACTAACTTGCGTCTTTGCAAACCTTACAAAAGATCATTATTCTGGTAAAGACTTAGACTTTCTTTTTATTGTCATTCAAATTTGAACTTTACAGCATAGATAACACAATTTCGTTACTTAAGCTCATGGTAGTGCAGGATAAAAAAGCAATAAGGTGCATATATAAATAAATAAATATAAATAATATATAAATATACATATAAAATAATAAATATACTTAAATATATTTAAATAAATAAAAAGATTACTGTGCAGATAAATATATTGCACTTTTTCCACATGCGCCCACGTTTATGGGTGTATGTTATATTGTTTTTTGTTTATTCCAGCGACTTAATCCATTTTGAGGGGAGTTGAGGGGATAATTTAATTATAATGCGTTCAAGAGTCTTACGGCCTGAGAGAAGAACCTGGAGGTTCTGCTTCGGAGGCTGCAGAACCTCTTTCTAGAGTCCAGCAGTGAAAACAGTCCTTGGTGGGGGTGGGAGGAGTCTTTGCAAATTTTCTGAGCCCTGGTCAGGCAGCGCTTTTTGCGATCTCCTGGATAGGAGGAAGAGGATTCCTGAAGATCTTTTCCGCCGTCCTCGCCACTCTCTGGAGAGACTTCCAGTCTGAGGCACTGCAGGCTCCCGTCCAGACAGAGATGCTGTTGGTCAGCAGGCTCTCCATAACAAAGATACAGTTCTCCAAGCATTATTAGCTATTTGCATTTGTTGTTTAGGATTTATGTTTAAATAACTGTCATAGTGAGTAAAACCTAAATTTTGTATTTGCAAACCTTACAAAAACAATTGATTCTAGTAAAACTCAGATACAATATCACAGGCATTTTTAGACATAATGCATGTTTGGTTTTGGAGTTGTGTTTATATAACTTTCATATTTAGTATTACAGTAATACTGTCATATTGAGTAAAAAAAAAAAACAACTAACTTGTGTCTTTACAAACCTTACAAAATATTTTTCCCAGTAAAACTCAAAGATACATTTCTACAGGCATTATTAGCCATTTTGCATGTGCGGTTTAGGATTTATGTTTAAATAACTGTCATATTGAGTGTGACAGTAAAGTCATAGTGAGTAAAACAAACTAACTTGTGTCTTTGCAATGCTTACAAAAGAAAATGTTACTAGTAAAACTCACAAAAGATACATTTCTTCATGCATTATTAGAAAATGTTCATGTGTAGTTTAGGAGTTATGTTTTAATAACTGTCAAATTGAGTGTGGCAGTTATACTGTCATTAAGTGTTAAACCTAATTTTTGTATTTGCAAACCTTACAAAAACTGATTCTAGTAAAACTCACATAGATTCAATATTGCAGGCATTTTAGACATTTCACATGTGTGGTTTAGGAGTTGTGTTTGAATACATTTTAATTGCTTTTTTCGTTAGGGCAAGTCCGACCGGCAGGAGGCCACGGGGAAGCCCCAGGACACATTGGGAAGACGGTTGCCAGCCGGCTGGCCTGGGAACGCTTCGGGATCCCCTGAGAAGAGCTGGACGAAGTGGCTGGGGAGAGGGAAGTCTGGGCTTCTCTGCTTAGGCTGCTGCCCCCGCAACCCGACCTCGGATAAGCGGAAGAAAATGGATACATTTAGTATGACAGTTATACTATTATATTGAGTAAAAAAAACTAACTTGTGTCTTTAAAAAAACCTTACAAATTATATGTTTTCTAGTAAAACTCACAAAGATACATCTCCAGGCATTATAAGTCATTTTGCATGTGGTTTAGGGGTTATGTTTAAATAACTGCCATATTGAAAGTGGCAGTTATACTGTCATTATGAGTAAAACCAAATTTTTGTAATTGTAAACCTTACCAAAATACCTGCTTCTGGTAAAACTCACATAGATTCAATATTACAGGCATTTTTAGACGGATTGCATGTGTAGTTTTGAAATTATGTTTATACAACTTTCTTATTTAGTATGACAGTGATACTATCATATTGAGTAAAAAAACTAACTTGTGTCTTTGCAAACCTTACAAAAGAACATTTTAGTAAAACTCAAAGATACATCTCCAGGCATTATTAGCCATTTTGCATTTGTTGTTTAGGAGTTATGTTTAAATAACTGGCATAGTGAGTAAAACCTAATTTTTGTATTTGCAAACCTTACAAAAACAACTGATTCTAGTAATACTCACATGGATACAATATTACAGGCATTTTTAGACATAATGCATGTTTGGTTTTAGAGTTATGTTTATATAACTTTCATATTTAGTATGACAGTAAAACTGTCATATTGAGTAAAAAAAAACTAACTTGTGTCTTTGCAATCCTTACAAAAGATCATTATTCTAGTAAAACTCACAAATACATTCCTCCAGGCATTATTAGCCACTTTGCATGTGTGGTTTAGGAGATATGTTTTAAACAACTGTCATATTTAGGTGGCAGTTATATGTCTATGCGTAAAACCTAATTTTTGTATTTGCAAACCTTACAAAAACAACTGATTCTAGTAATACTCACATGGATACAATATTACAGGCATTTTTAGACATAATGCATTGTTGGTTTAGGAATTATGTTGCAATACATTTTTATTGCTTTTTTTGCATTATCTCAGGATTGTAAAAATATTAGTCATATTGAGTAAAAAACTACTGATTGGGTGTGGCAGTTATACTGTCATTATGTGTAAAACCTAATTGTTGTATTTGCAAACCTTACAAAAACAACTGATTGTCGTAAAACTCACATGGATAAACTATTACAGGCATTTTTAGACATAATACATCTTTGGTTTATGAATCGTGTTCGATTGCTCCTGCTCACAGAACCACACAGCCAGCGCACAACACACGAGCCACAAGCCCACAGCCCAAGGAGGTTAAATACCCCTGCAAATCCTCAAGGCACGACACTTACTTTGGAGTCAGAGTTTCCTCTGCCCCTGCGTATTGTGGGATTCTGGGGGTTCTTTTCGGTAGCCTGCGGGTCTGCTGGGTAGTCTTGGGGATTCCTTCTCAACCTGCGCGCGTTCACCCGGTCCTCCTTGTCAAGCCTGACGATCCTCCTGGTCGCTCCTTTTTAAATGTGTGCAGCCCTAATGCTCCACAGGTGCGTCTGATTTCAGGTGCCGTTCGATTGGGCACTTTGGTTGTCAGGGGCAACAAGCTAAAAGGGGCAACGTCTTAAAATGCCAGCAAAGTCCACAAGGAATAAACTTATGCAATTAAAAATACAGTCAAAGTCCTCAAAGTGTAAAAACATGCAATCAAATTGTAAAATGTAAAAACATGCAATTAAAATCTACAACAATAAAAACACTCAGACATGCATGACAATGAAACAAAAAAAATAAAATCCCCTACTTGTGTCCCATCACATCCCCCCCATACATTATCGTTGTCAGTCCCTGCAACGGGGGGAACTCTCGTCTGCATAGCGGGCAGGCAACTGTCGGTCAAAGCCTTTTTTTTAGCTCTTTAAAGGACGTCTGACACTCTGGTGTCCACACTATTTTGTGGGCCTGTGCCTTCTCTATTTAGGGGACGGGCTATTTTAGCAAACCCAGCCACAAAACGTTGATAATAGCCTGCCAATCCAAGAAACGCTCTCACTTCCTTGACAGTGGTCGGAGCGGCCCAGTCCTGTACTGCCTTAATTTTACCTGGGTCCGGTCTCACTCCATCCCGATCCACCACGTGTCCCAAGAATTTCACCTCACGCTGAAAGAGCTTGCACTTAGAGGGCTTGAGTTTAAGTCCATGTCGCTGCAACCGTTCAAACACCTGGTCCAGGTGTTGTAGATGGGCAGTGAAATCAACAGAAAAAAATATTATGTCATCAAGATAAACCAACAATGATTCCGCTATTTGACCATTCAAACAATGATGTATAAGCCGTTGGAAAGTGGCAGGTGCATTGCATTGACCAAATGGCATGCGTTCAAACTCGAACAGTCCGAGGGGAGTTGTAAATGCAGTCTTTTCACGATCGTCCGGGTGCGCCTCCACTTGCCAATACCCACTAGCGAGGTCGAAAACCATTCAGATTTGCTCAAACCAGTTAGGGTCTCTTCGATTCAGGGGAACGGAAAGGCGTCTTTATGTGTAACTGAGTTTAACCTCCGGTAGTCTACACAAAAACACCAACTCCCATCCTTTTTGCGGACTAACACTATAGGCGCTGCCCAGGGACTGCAGCTTACCTTTATCACTCTCTGTTCAAGCATACCTGAAAGCATGCAGTGTCTTCACTTCCTTATGCAACAGAGGCGGGATGGGTCGGTATCTCTCCCTGGTAGGGGCGGAATCTCCAGTCAGTATCCTGTGTTGCACAACACTGGTCCTTCCAAAGTCCTCATGTTGTGCAAATACCTTCTCCCACTTCGCCAGCAGGGCGCGTAACTGCAACCTGTTGCTGCTCAAACAGATCCGGCTTATCACTCAAATCCCTAACATCTGGGGACAGTTCTGGATTGGTTTGGGCTGTGGCATCAATGAGTGACACTTCTACCACACCCTCCTCTACTAGAGATAAACACAAATCCCTAACATCTGGGGACAGTTCTGGATTGGTTTGGGCTGTGGCATCAATGAGTGACACTTCTACCACACCCTCCTCTACTAGAGATAAACACAGATCCTCAGCTCCAAGCACATCACTATCATCAACACAGAACAGCTGCCCTAGCTTCTCAAATCGTTTTAAGGAAATACTGTAGGAATGGGGGTTATAAACACGGAGGGGCAGCCTACCTCTGTTCACCACGACCAGTGATTTTGCCACGCCAACTGCACCGGCAGTTGGCGTGGCAGGGCGCAGTAGTTAGCCCCGCACCAACATCTCCTTTGGGGGATATGTAATACTAGTCTTCGAGGCCAATCTCACGTGGCCTAGCAAGCCATCTTCAGCAGCAAGAGCTTCTATACGGGAACATGTAGCAAAAGCTTCCCTCCACACCTTTTGCTTTTGAAGATGCCGAAGAGTAGAGGTCTTAGGACATTTAAAAACGGCATCCCAACAACCCACGATTAGATTCATACCTATTATGAAGGGGTGTGTACAGTTTTGATCCGCAACAATTACTACTCCTTTTTCGGGAACTTTAACACCCTCTACCTCAAAATCAAGAACCGCATAGCCGATATAGGGGATTTCCAGGCCATTAGCTGCTCTTAGACGAAAAAGGGTAGGGGTCCTTTCGAGCTTAGCTTCGGTAAAGTGAGCATTAAATAGGCTTTCGGACATTAGCGTCACTTGGGACCCGGTGTCTAAAAGTCCTGGCAGAATAGTGCCTCCAACATCTACTTGTATTGTGGGGCATTGACCTACAAATATTTCTGGAGCCCTGGATGATGTTGGCGTGGTGGCCAGCCCTGCAACTCGGATCTCAGCAGCAGGGACATTTAGTTTAAATCCGGTGCATGTGTAGTTGCAGTGCTGAATTTTTAGACATAATGCATGTTTGGTTTTGGAGTTATGTTTATATAACTTGTGTTTATAGTATGACAGTTATACTGTTATATCAAGTAAAAAAAACTAACTTGTGTCTTTGCAAACCTTACAAAAGAAAATGTTACTAGTAAAACTCACAAAGATACATTTCTTCATGCATTATTAGAAAATGTTCATGTGTAGTTTTGAAGTTATGTTTATATAACTTTCATATATAGTATGACAGTTATACTGTTATATTGAGTAAAAAAAAACTAACTTGTGTCTTTACAAACCTTACAAAATATTGTTTCCCAGGAAAACTCACAAAGATACATTTCCACAGACATTATTAGCCTTTTGTATGTGTGGTTTAGGAGTTATGTTTAAATAACTGAAATTGAGTGTGACAGTATACTGTCAAAGTGAGTAAAAAAAAATTAACTCGTGTCTTTGCAAACCTTACAAAAGAAAATGTTACTAGTAAAACTCACAAAGATACATTTCTTCATGCATTATTAGAAAATGGTCATGTGTCGTTTAGGAGTTATGCTTAAATAACTGTCATTTTGAGTGTGGTAGTATAACTGCCACACATATTGAGTTATAAAGTTAAGTGTAAAACCTAATTTTTGTATTTGCAAACCTTACAAAAACAACTGATTCTTGTAAAACTCACATAGATTCAATATTAAAGGCATTTTAGACATTTTACATGTTTTGTTTAGGAGTTGTGTTTGAATACATTAGTATTGCTTTTTTCGTTAAGGCAAGTCCAAACGACAGGAGGCCACTGGGAAGACACAGGACACATTGGGAAGATTATATCAGCTGGCTGGCCTGGGAACGACTCGGGATTCCCCGAGAAGAGCTGGACGAAGTAGCTGGGGATAGGGAAGTCTGGGCTTCTCTGCTTAGGCTGCAGCCCCCGCAACACGACCTCGGATAAGCAGAAGAAAATGGATGGATTTAGTATGACAGTTATACTATCATATTGAGTAAAAAAAAAACTAGCTTTTGTTTTTGTAAACATTCAAAATATATTTTTTCTAGTAAAACTCACAAAGATACATGAAGTTTAAATAACTGTCATAGTAAGTAAAACCTATTTTTTGTTTTTGAAAACCTTACAAAAACAACTGATTCTAGTAAAACTCACATGGATTCAATATTACAAGCATTTTTACACATTTTGCATGTTTGGTTTAGAAATTATGATGGAACACATTTTTATTGCTTTTTTCGCATTATCTCAGGATTTTAAGAATATTACTGTCACATTGAGTAAAAACTACTTTCTGTGTTTGCAAGGATTAAAAAAAGCCTATTTTTCGAGTAAAACTCCTAAGGATGCATTATTTGAGGCAACATTAGCCATTTAGCATTTGTAGTTTAGGAGTTATGTTTAAATAACTGTCATATTAAATGTAACAGTATACTCTCATATAGAGTAAAACCTATTTTTTGTATTTGCAAACCTTACAAAAACAACTGATTCTAGTAAAACTCACATGCATTCAATATTACAGTTATTTGTAGACATTTTGCCTGTTTGGTTTAGGAATTATGTTGGAATACATTATTATTGCTTTTTTCGCATTATCTCAGGATTTTAAGAACATTACTGTCATATTGAGTAAAAAACTACTTTTTGTGTTTGCAAGCCTTAAAAAAGCATATGTTTCGAGTAAAACTCACAATAATGCATTATTTCAGGCAATATTAGCTCATTTTTATGTGTAGTTTAGGAGTAATGTTTATTTACTGTTATATTGAGTGTACTTGTCATGGTGAAAAAAACCTAATTTTTTTATTTGCAAAAATTTCAAACACAACCGATTCTAGTGAAACTCACATGGATTCAATATTACAGGCATTTTTACAAATTTTGCATGTTTAGTTTAGAAATTATGATTGAATACATTTTTATTGCTTTTTTCGCATTATCTCAGGATTTTAAGAACATTACTGTCATATTGAGTAAAAAAAATACTTTTTGTGTTTGCAAGCCTTAAGAAAGCATATGTTTAGAGGAAAACTCCCAAGGATCCAATATTTTAAACAATATTAGCCATTTTGCATGAGTAGTTTAGGAGTTATGATTACAAAACTGTCATATTGAGTGTGACAGTTTACTTTCATAAAAAGTAAAACCAAATTTTTGTTTTTGCAAACCTTACTAAAACAACTGATTCTAGTAAAACTCACATGGATTCAATAATACAGGCATTTTTACACATTTTGCATTGTTGGTTTAGGAATTATGATTGAATACATTTTTATTGCTTTTTTTGCATTATCTCAGGATTTAAAGAACATTACTGTCATATTGAGTAAAAAATACGTTCTGTGTTTGCAAACCTTAAGAAAGCATATGTTTCGAGGAAAACTCCCAAGGATCCATTATTTCAAACATTATTAGCCATTTTGCATGAGTAGTTTAGGAGCTATGATTAAAAAATTGTCATATTGCGTGTGACAGTTTACTTTCATAAAGAGTAAATCCTAATTTTTGTTTTTGCAAACCTTACTAAAACAACTGATTCTAGTAAAACTCACATGGATATAATATTACAGGCATTTTTAGACATTTTGCATTGTTGGTTTAGGAATTATGTTGGAATACATTTTTATTGCTTTTTTCGCATTATCTCAGAAGTTTAAGAACATTACTGTCATATTGAATAAAAACTACTTTTTGTGGTTTGCAAGCCTTAAAAAAGCATATGTTTCGAGTAAAACTCACAAGAATGCATTATTTCAGGCAACATTAGCTAATTTTTAAGTGTAGTTTAGGAGTTATGTTTAATTTACTGTCATAATGAGTGTTCATTGTCATGGTGGAAAAACCTAATTTTTGTATTTGCAAAAATTCCAAACACAACCTAATCTAGGAAAACTCACATGGATTCAATATTACAGGCATTTTTACAAATTTTGCATGTTTGATTTAGGAAATATGATTGAATATATTTTCATTGCTTTTTTTTTGCATTATCTCAGTATTTTAGGAATATTACTGTCATATTGAGTAAAAAAACTACTTTTTGTGTTTGCAAGATTTGAAAAAGCATATGTTTCGAGTAAAACTCCGTAGAATTCATTATTTGAGGCATCATTAGACATTTTGCATGTGTAGTTTAGGAGTTATGATTAAATAAATGTCATATTGAGTGTGACAGTTTACTTTCATAAAGAGTAAAACCTAATTTTTGTTTTTGCAAACCTTACTAAAACAACTGATTCTAGTTAAACTCACATGGATTCAATAATACAGGCATTTTTACACATTTTGCATGTTTAGTTTAGAAATTATGATTGAATACATTTGTGTTGCTTTTTTCGCATTATCTCAGGATTTTAAGAACATTACTGTCATATTGAGTAAAAAAAATACTTTTTGTGTTTGCAAGCCTTAAGAAAGCATATGTTTCGAGGAAAACTCCCAAGGATCCATTAGTTCAAACATTAATAGCTATTTTGCATGAGTAGTTTAGGAATTATGATTAAAAAACTGTCATATTGAGTGTGACAGTTTACTTTCATAAAGAGAAAAACCTAATTTTTGTTTTTGCAAACTTTACTAAAACAACTGATTCTAGTAAAACTCACATGGATTCAATAATACAAGCATTTTCACACATTTTGCATGTTTAGTTTAGAAATTATGATTGAATACATTTTTATTGCTTTTTTCGCATTATCTCAGAATTTTAGGAACATTACTGTCATATTGAGTAAAAAAATACTTTTTGTGTTTGCAAGCCTTAAGAAAGCATATGTTTTGAGGAAAACTCCCAAGGATCCATTATTTCAAACATTATTAGCCATTTTGCATGAGTGGTTTAGGAGTTATGATTAAAAAATTGTCAGATTGAGTGTGACAGTTTACTTTCATAAAGAGTAAAACATAATTTTTGCTTTTGCAAACCTTACTAAAACAATTGATTCTAGTGAAACTCACATGGATTTAATATTACTGGCATTTTTAGACATTTTGCATTGTTGGTTTAGGAATTATGTTGGAATACATTTTTATTGCTTTTTTCGCATTATCTCATAATTTTAAGAACAATACTTTCATATTGAGTAAAACAAATACTTTTTGTGTTTGCAAGCCTTAAGAAAGCATTTGTTTCGAGGAAAACTCCCAAGAATCCATTATTTCAAACATTATTAGCCATTTTGCATCAATAGTTTAGGAGTTTAAAAAACTGTCATATTGAGTGTGACAGTTTACTTTCATAAAGAGTAAAACCTAATTTTTGTTTTTGCAAACTTCACTAAAAAAACTCATTCTAGTGAAACTCACATGGATTCAATAATACAGGCATTTTTACAAATTTTGCATGTTTAGTTTAGAAATTATGATTGAATACATTTTTATTGCTTTTTTCGCATTATCTCAGGATTTTAAGAACATTACTGTCATATTGAGTAAAAAAATACTTTTTGTGTTTGCAAGCCTTAAGAAAGCATTTGTTTCGAGGGAAACTCCCAAGGATCCATTATTTCAAACATTAGCCATTTTGCATGAGAGGTTTAGGAGTTATGATTAAAAAATTGTCATATTGAGTGTGACAGTTTACTTTCATAAAGAGTAAAACCTAATTTTTGCTTTTGCATTTTTAGACATTTTGCATTGTTGGTTAAGGAATTATGTTGGAATACATTTTTATTGCTTTTTTCCGCATTATCTCAGAATTTTAAGAACATTACTGTCATATTGAGTAAAAAAATTACTTTTTGTGTTTGCAAGCCTTAAGAAAGCATATGTTTTAAGGAAAACTCCCAAGGATCCATTATTTCAAACATTATTGGCCATTTTGCATGATTAGTTTAGGAGTTATGATTAAAAAACTGTCATATTGAGTGTGACGTTTACTTTCATAAAGAGTAAAACCTAATTTTTGTTTTTGCAAACTTTACTAAAACAACTGATTCTAGTAAAACTCACATGGAGTAGATAATACAGGCATTTTTACACATTTTGCATGTTTGGTTTAGAAATCATGATTGAATACATTTTTTTTGCTTTTTTCGCATTATCTCAGGAATTTAAAAACATTACTGTCATATTGAGTAAAAAAATACTTTTTGTGTTTGCAAGCCTTAAGAAAGCATATGTTTCGAGGAAAACTCCCAAGGATCCATTAGTTCAAACATTATTAGCCATTTTGCATGAGTAGTTTAGGAGTTATGATTAAAAAATTGTCATATTGAGTGTGACAGTTAAGTTTCATAAAGAGTAAAACCAAATTTTTGTTTTTGCAAACCTTACTAAAACAACTGATTCTAGTAAAACTCACATGGATTAGATAATACAGGCATTTTTACACATTTTGCATGTTTGGTTTAGAAATCATGATTGAATACATTTTTTTTGCTTTTTTCGCATTATCTCAGGAATTTAAAAACATTACTCTCATATTGAGTAAAAAAATACTTTTTGTGTTTGCAAGCCTTAAGAAAGCATATGTTTCGAGGAAAACTCCCAAGGATCCATTAGTTCAAACATTATTAGCCACTTTGCATGAGTAGTTAAGAAGTTATGATTAAAAAATTGTCATTTTGAGTGTGACAAGTTTCATAAAGAGTAAAACCAAATTTTTGTTTTTGCAAACCTTACTAAAACAACTGATTCTAGTAAAACTCACATGGATTTAATATTACAGGCATTTTTAGACATTTTGCAATGTTGGTTTAGGAATTATGTTGGAATACATTTTTATTGCTTTTTTCGCATTATCTCAGAAATTTAAGAACATTACTGTCATATTGAGTAAAAACTACTTTTTGTCTTTGCAAGCCTTAGAAAAAGCATATGTTTTGAGAAAAACTCACAAGAATGCATTATTTCAGGCAATATTAGCTCATTTTTAAGTGTAGTTTAGGAGTTATGTTTAATTTACTGTCATATTGAGTGTACATTGTCATGGTGAAAAAAACCTAATTTTTGTATTTGCAAAAATTTCAAACACAACCTAATCTAGTAAAACTCACATGGATTCAATATTACAGGCATTGTTACACATTTTGCATGTTTGATTTAGGAAATATGATTGAATACATTTTCATTGCTTTTTTCGCATTATCTCAGGATTTTAGGAATATTACTGTCATATTGAGTAAAAAACTACTTTTTGTGTTTGCAAGATTTGAAAAAGCATATGTTTCGAGGAAAACTCCGTAGAATGCATTATTTGAGGCATCATTAGACATTTTGCATGTGTAGTTTAGGTGTTATGATTAAATAAATGTCATATTGAGTGGGACAGTTTACTTTCATAAAGAGTAAAACCTAAATTTTGTTTTTGCAAACCTTACTAAAACAACTGATTCTAGTAAAACTCACATGGATTCAATATTACAGGCATTTTTACACATTTTGCATGTTTAGTTTAGAAATTATGATTGAATAAATTTTTATTGCTTTTTTTGCATTACTCGGGATTTTAAGAACATTACTGTCATATTGAGTTAAAAAATACTTTTTGTGTTTGCAAGCCTTAAAAAAAAGCACATGTTTCGAGGAAAACTCCCAAGGATCCATTATTTCAAACATTATTAGCCATTTTGCATTAATAGTTTAGGAGTTATGATTAAAAAACTGTCATATTGAGTGTGACAGTTTACTTTCCTAAAGAGTAAAACGTAATTTTTGTTTTTGCAAACCTTACTAAAACAACTGATTCTAGTAAAACTCACATGGATATAATATTACAGAAATTTTTAGACATTTCGCATTGTTGGTTTAGGAATTATGTTGGATTACATTTATTGCTTTTTTCGCATTATCTCAGAATTTTAAGAACATTACTGTCATATTGAGTAAAAAACTACTTTTTGTGTTTGCAAGCCTTAAAAAAGCATATGTTTCGAGTAAAACTCACAAGAATGCATTATTTTAGGCAATATTAGCATATTGTTATGTGTAGTTTAGGAGTTATGTTTAATTTACTGTCATATTGAGTGTACATTGTCATGGTGAAAAAAACCTAATTTTTCTAATTGCAAACCTTTCAAACACAACTGATTCTAGTAAAACATACATTCATTCAATATTACAGGCATTTCTACACATTTTTCATGTTTGGTTTAGGAATTATAATGGAATACTTTTTTTTTTTTTGCTTTTTTCGTATTATCTCAGGATTTTAAGAACATTACTGTCATATTGAGTAAAAAACTACTTTTTGTGTTTGCAAGATTTAAAAACGCATATGTTTCGAGGAAAACTCCTAAGGATGCATTATTTCAGGCATCAATAGCCATTTTGCTTGTGTGGATTAGGAGTTTTTAAATAACTGTCATATTGCGTGTGGCAGTTATACTGTCATTATGAGTAAAACCTAATTTTTGTATTTTTAAACCTTAAAACCTCCTGATTTTAGTAAAATTCACAAAGATACAATATTACAGGCATTTTTAGACATAATGCAGGTTTGGTTTTGGAGTTAGGTTTATAACTTTTCACATTTAGCATGACAGTTATACTGTCATATTAAGTAAAAAAAAAAAAAGACGTGTCTTTGCAAACCTTACAAAATATTTTTTTCTAATAAAACTCACAAAGATACATTTCTCTTATTAGCCATTTTGCATGTGTGGTTTCGGAATTACTCCTCTCTGAGCTGCCACCTTACCGTGGTAGAGGAGTTTGCGTGTCCCAATGATCCTAGGAGCTATGTTGTCCGGGGGTTTTTATGCCCCCTGGTTGGGTCTCCCAAGGCAAACTGGTCCTAGGTGAGGGATCAGACAAAGAGCAGCTCGAAGACCTCGATGAAGAACACAAACCAAGGACCCAGACTTCCCTCGCCCGGACGCGGGTCACCGGGGCCCCCCTCTGGAGCCAGGCCCGGAGGTGGGGCACGATGGCGAGCGCCTGGTGGCCGGGCCTGTCCCCATGGGGCCCGGCCGGGCACAGCCCGAAGAGGCAACGTGGGTCCCCCCTCCAATGGGCTCACCACCCATAGCAGGGGCCATAGAGGTCGGGTGCAGTGTGAGCTGGGCGGCAGCCGAGGGCAGGGCACTTGGCGGTCCGATCCTCGGCTACATAAGCTGGCTCTTGGGACGTGGAACGTCACTTCGCTGGGGGGGAAGGAGCCTGAGCTAGTGCGTGAGGTGGAGAAGTTCCGGCTAGATATAGTCGGACTCACTTCGACGCACAGCAAGGGCTCTGGAACCACTTCTCTTGAGAGGGGATGGACTCTCTTCCACTCTGGCGTTGCCGGCAGTGAGAGGCGACGGGCTGGGGTGGCAATTCTTGTTGCCCCTCGGCTCAAAGCCTGCACGTTGGAGTTCAACCCGGTGGACGAGAGGGTAGCTTCCCTCCGCCTTCGGGTGGGGGGAACGGGTCCTGACTGTTGTTTGCGTTTACGCGCCAAACAGCAGCTCAGAGTACCCACCCTTTTTGGATTCACTCGAGGGAGTACTGGAGAGTGCTCCCCCGGGTGATTCCCTCGTTCTACTGGGGGACTTCAACGCTCATGTTGGCAGCGACAGTGAAACCTGGAGAGGTGTGATTGGGAAGAATGGCCGCCTTGATCTGAACCCGAGTGGTGTTCTGTTATTGGACTTTTGTGCTCGTCACAGATTGTCGATAACAAACACCATGTTCAAACATAAGGGTGTCCATATGTGCACTTGGCACCAGGACACCCTAGGCCGCAGTTCCATGATCGACTTTGTAGTTGTGTCATCGGATTTGCGGCCTCATGTTTTGGACACTCGGGTGAAGAGAGGGGCGGAGCATTCTACCGATCACCACCTGGTGGTGAGTTGGCTGCGATGGTGGGGGAGGATGCCGGACAGACCGGGCAGGCCCAAACGCATTGTGAGGGTTTGCTGCGAACGCCTGGCAGAGTCTCCTGTCAGAGAGAGTTTCAATTCCCACCTCCGGAAGAACTTTGAACATGTCACGAGGGAGGTGCTGGACATTGAGTCCGAGTGGACAATGTTCCGGATCTCTATTGTCGAGGCGGCCGATTGGAGCTGTGGCCGCAAGGTGGTTGGTGCCTGTCGTGGCGGTAATCCTAGAACCCGTTGGTGGACGCCGGCGGTGAGGGATGCCGTCAGGCTGAAGAAGGAGTCCTATCGGGTTCTTTTGGCTCATGGGACTCCTGAGGCAGCAGACAGGTACCGACAGGCCAAGCGGTGTGCGGCTTCAGCGGTCGCGGAGGCAAAAACTCGGACATGGGAGGAGTTTGGGGAGGCCATGGAAAAAGACTTCCGGACGGCTTCGAAGCAATTCTGGACCACCATCCGCCGCCTCAGGAAGGGGAAGCAGTGCAGTGTCAACACCGTGTATGGTGGGGATGGTGCTCTGCTGACCTCGACTGCGGATGTTGTGGATCGGTGGAGGGAATACTTCGAAGACCTCCTCAATCCTACCAGCATGTCTTCCTTTAAGGAAGCAGGGCCTGGGGAATCTGTGGTGGGCTCTCCTATTTCTGGGGCTGAGGTTGCCGAGGTAGTTAAAAAGCTCCTCGGTGGCAAGGCCCCGGGGGTGGATGAGATCCGCCCAGAGTTCCTTAAGGCTCTGGATGTTGTGGGGCTGTCTTGGTTGACAAGACTCTGCAACATCGCGTGGACATCGGGGGCGGTACCTCTGGATTGGCAGACCGGGGCGGTGGTTCCTCTCTTTAAGAAGGGGAACCGGAGGGTGTGTTCCAACTATCGTGGGATCACACTCCTCAGCCTTCCCGGTAAGGTCTATTCAGGTGTACTGGAGAGGAGGCTACGCCGGATGGTCGAACCTCGGATTCAGGAGGAACAGTGTGGTTTTCGTCCTGGTCGTGGAACTGTGGACCAGCTCTATACTCTCGGCAGGGTCCTTGAGGGTGCATGGGAGTTTGCCCAACCAGTCTACATGTGCTTTGTGGACTTGGAGAAGGCATTCAACCGTGTACCCCGGGAAGTCCTGTGGGGAGTGCTCAGAGAGTATGGGGTAACGGACTGTCTTATTGTGGCAGTTCGCTCCCTGTATAATCAGTGTCAGAGCTTGGTCCGCATTGCCGGCAGTAAGTCGGACACGTTTCCAGTGAGGGTTGGACTCCGCCAAGGCTGCCCTTTGTCACCGATTCTGTTCATAACCTTTATGGACAGAATTTCTAGGCGCAGTCAGGGCGTTGAGGGGATCTGGTTTGGTGGCTGCAGGATTAGGTCACTGCT
Source organism: Nerophis lumbriciformis (assembly GCF_033978685.3). Lineage (NCBI taxonomy): Eukaryota > Metazoa > Chordata > Actinopteri > Syngnathiformes > Syngnathidae > Nerophis > Nerophis lumbriciformis. Next base: position 19,222,629 of record NC_084552.2, on the reverse strand, counting down.
ATTTGCAGATGATGTGGTCCTGATGGCTTCCTCCGGCCAAGATCTTCAGCTCTCACTGGATCGGTTCGCAGCCGAGTGTGAAGCGACTGGGATGGGAATCAGCACCTCCAAGTCCGAGTCCATGGTTCTCTCCCGGAAAAGGGTGGAGTGCCATCTCCGGTTGGGGAGGAGATCTTGCCCCAAGTGGAGGAGTTCAAGTACCTCGGAGTCCTGTTCACGAGTGGGGGAAGAGTGGATCGTGAGATCGACAGGCGGATCGGTGCGGCGTCTTCAGTAATGCGGACGCTGTATCGATCCGTTGTGGTGAAGAAGGAGCTGAGCCGGAAGGCAAAGCTCTCGATTTACCGGTCGATCTACATTCCCATCCTCAACTATGGTCATGAGCTTTGGGTCATGACCGAAAAGACAAGATCACGGGTACAAGCGGCCGAAATGAGTTTCCTCCGCCGAGTGGCGGGGCTCTCCCTTAGAGATAGGGTGAGAAGCTCTGTCATTCGGGGGTAGCTCAAAGTAAAGCCGCTGCTCCTCCACATCGAGAGGAGCCAGATGAGGTGGTTCGGGCATCTGGTCAGGATGCCACCCGAACTCCTCCCTAGGAAGGCGCCAAACGGCAGCTCAGAGTACCCACCCTTTTTGGATTCACTCGAGGGAGTACTGGAAAGTGCTCCACCGGGTGATTCCCTCGTTCTACTGGGGGCCTTCAACGCTCATCTTGGCAACAACAGTGAAACCTGGAGAGGCGTGATTGGGAAGAATGGCCGCCCGGATCTGAAACCGAGTGGTGTTTTGTTATTGGACTTTTGTGCTCGTCACAGATTGTCAATAACAAACACCAAGTTCAAACATAAGGGTGTCCATATGTGCACTTGGCACCAGGACACCCTAGGCCGCAGTTCCATGATCGATTTTGTAGTTGTGTCATCGGATTTGCGGTCTCATGTTTTGGACACTCGGGTGAAGAGAGGGGCGGAGCTTTCTACCGATCACCACCTGGCGGTGAGTTGGCTGTGATGGTGGGGGAGGATGCCTGACAGACCTGGCAGGCCCAAACGCATTGTGAGGGTTTGCTGGGAACGCCTCCGGAAGAACTTTGAACATGTCACGAGGGAGGCGCTGGACATTGAGTCTGAGTGGACCATGTTCCGTGCCTCTCTTGTCGAGCCGGCTGTGGCCCCAAGGAGTTTGGTGCCTGTCGTGGCGGTAATCCTAGAACCCGCTGGTGGACACCAGCAGTGAGGGATGCCGTCAAGCTGAAGAAAGAGCCTATCGGGTCCTTTTGGCTCATGGGACTCCAGAGGCAGCCGACAGGCCAAGCGAAGTGCGGCTTCAGCGGTCGCAGAGGCAAAAACTCGGACATGGGAGGAGTTTGGAGAAGCCATAGAAAACGACTTCCAGACGGCTTCGAAGCGATTCTGGACCACCATCCGCTGGCTCAAGGGGGGGGAGCAGTGCACTGTAACACCGTGTATGGTGAGGATGGTGCGCTGCTGACCTCTACTGCAGCTGTTATTGATCGGTGGAGGGAATACTTCGAAGACCTCCTTAATCCCACCAACATGTCTTCCTATGAGGAAGCAGGGCCTGGGGAATCTGTGGTGGGCTCTCCTATTTCTGGGGCTGAGGATTCCAAGGTAGTTAAAAAGCTCCTCAATGGCAACGCCCTAGGGGTGGATGAGATCCGTCCGGAGTTCCTTAAGGCTCTGGATGCTGTGGGGCTGTCTTGGTTGACAAGACTCTGCAACATCGCGTGGACATCGGGGGCGGTACTTCTGGATTGGGAGACCGGGGTGGTGGTTCCTCTCTTTAAGAAGGGGAACCAGAGGGTGTGTTTCAACTATCGTGAGATCACACTCCTCAGTCTTCCCGGTAAGGTCTATTCATGTGTACTGGAGAAGAGGCTACGCCGGATAGTCGAACCTCGGATTCAGGAGGAACAGTGTGGTTTACGTCCTGGTCGTGGAACTGCGGACCAGCTTTATACTCTCGGCAGGGTCCTTGAGGGTGCATGGGAGTTTGCCCAACCAGTCTACATGTGCTTTATGGACTTGGAGAAGGCATTCGACCATTTACCCCTGGAAGTCCTGTGGGGAGTGCTTAGAGAGTATGGGGTAACGGACTGTCTTATTGTGGCGGTTCGCTCCCTTTGCAAGAGTCAGAGCTTGGTCCGGCAATGCGGACCCGTTTCCAGTGAGGATTGGACTCCGCCAAGGCTGCCCTTTGTCACCGATTCTGTTCATAACCTTTATGGACAGAATTTCTAGGCGCAGTCAGGGCGTTGAGGGGATCCGGTTTCGTGTCTGCAGGATTAGGTCTCTGCTATTTGCAGATGATGTGGTCCTGATGGCTTCATCTGGCCAAGATCTTCAGCCCTCACTGGATCGGTTCGCAGACGAGTGTGAAGTGACTGGGATGTGAATCAGCACCTCCAAGTCCGAGTCCATGGTTCTCGCCCGGAAAAGGGTGGAGTGCCATCTCCGGGTTGGGGAGGAGATCTTGCCCCAAGTGGAGGAGTTCAAGGACCTCAGAGTCTTGTTCACGAGTTAGGGAAGAGTGGATCGTGAGATCGACAGGCGGAACGGTGCGGCGTCTTCAGTAATGCGGACGCTGTATTGATCCGTTGTGGTGAAGAAGGAGCTGAGCCGGAAGGCAAAGCTCTCGATTTACCGGTCGATCTACGTTCCCATCCTCACCTATGGTCATGAGCTATGTGTCATGGCCGAAAGGACAAAATCACGGGTACAAGCGGCCGAAATGAAATTCCTCCGCCGTGTGGCGGGGCTCTCCCTTAGAGATAGGGTGAGAAGCTCTGTCATCCGGGAGGAGCTCAAAGTAAAGCCATTGCTCCTCCATTTCGAGAGGAGCCAGATGAGGTGGTTCGGGCATCTGGTCAGGATGCCACCCGAACGCCTCCCTAGGGAGGTGTTTCGGGCACGTCCGACCGGTAGGAGGCCCAGGAAGACCCAGGAAACGGGAAGCTTATCTCTCCCGGCTGGCCTGGGAACGCCCCAGGATCCCCCTGGAGGAGCTGGACGAAGTGGCTGGGGAGAGGAAAGTCTGGGCTTCCCTGCTTAGGCTGCAGCCCCCGCGACCCGACCTCGGATAAGCGGAAGAAAATGGATGGCTGGATGGATGGAGTTATGTTTAAATAATTGTCATAAAGAGTAAAACCTCATTTTTGTATTTGTAAACCTAACCAAAACAACTGATTTTAGTAAAACTCACACAGATTCAATATTACAGGCATTTTTAGACATTTTGCTTATTTGGTGTAGGAATTATGATGGAATACATTGTTTTTGCTTATTTCGCATTATCTCAGGATTTTAAGAACTTTACTGTCATATAGAGGAAACCAAATACTTTTTGTGTTTGCAAGCCTTAAAAAAAGCATATGTTTCGAGTAAAACTCACAACTCACTTATTTCAGGCATTATTAGCCATTTTTTATGTGTAGTTTAGGCATACTTGCCAATACTCCTGGATTTTCCAGGAGACTCCCGAAATTCAGCGCCTCTCCCGAAAACCTCCCGGGACAAATTTTCTCCCGAAAATCTCCCGAAATTCAGGCTGATCTGAGTGAGGACAGCCTGTATTCACGTCTGCTTTCCCACGATATAAACAGCATGCCTGCCCAATCACGTTATAACTGTAAAATGATCGAGGGCGAGTTCTTGGTTTCTTATGTGGGTTTATTGTTAGTTAGTTTCATTAACGTCCTCCCAGCGCGGTAACAACACAAAACAACAGCAGTCACGTTTTCGTCTACCGTAAAGCAGTTTGTCTGCCGTAAACAGCAATGTTGTGACACTCTTTAAACAGGGCAATACTGCCATCTACTGTACATGCATATGTGACAATAACATCCAGGGCTTTTAGAGAGTGCAGTGCACAACTGAGCACACAACAAGGAGACAAAGCAGAAGAACGCGGAAGATACAGCCATGGCGACGCCAACGACGAGTAAGATGAAGAAACACGCTTATAAGTTCCAAGCCGCAGCTGCGATTGGACTTGGATAGCCTCCGGGAAGAAGTAGTGGAATACCAAGTGCTTGGCAGTGAAGATCTTCCTCAGGAAGCAAAGATTGACCGGCTTTTGGCCATGCTCGGGAGGGATGGAAAATTCCAGACTCTCGTGCATTTGATGAAAGCACTTTTGTGCGTGCCACACAGCAATGCATCATCAGAGAGGGTGTTCAGCATGGTTATAAAAATAGTGACAGAGAATAGAACAAGGATGGACAATTCAACCCTTAACTCAACAATGAGTAGATGAGTGTTATGTGTGTGTATATGTGTAAATAAATGAAAACTGAAATTCAAGTATTTATTTTATATATATATATATATATATATATATATATATATATATATATATATATATATATATATATATATATATATATATATATATATATGTCTTATATTTCCTGATGATTGAGGGAACCCCTCATGAAACAGGCCTGTAGAGATGAAGTAGTCTTGTGATTTTTTTCCCCACACATACATATATATATATATATATATATATATATATATATATATATATATATATATATATATATATACATATAGCTAAAATTCACTGAAAGTCAAGTTTTTCTTATATATGTGTGTGTATATATATATATATATATATATATATATATATATATATATATATATATATATATATATATATATATGAAATACTTGACTTGGTGAATTCTAGCTCTAAATATACTCCTCCCCTCTTAACCACACCCCCAACCACGCCCCTACCCCACCCTTGACCGCGCCTTCCCCACCCCCACCTCTTGAAATCGGAGGTCTCAATGTTAGCAAGTATGAGTTTAGGAGTTATGTTTAAATAACGGTCATAGTGAGTGTGGCAGTTACACTGTCATATTGAGTAAAAAAAACTAACTTGTGTCTTTGCAAACCTCACAAAAGAAAATGTTTCTAATAAAAATCACAAAGATACATTTCTTCACGCATTATTAGACATTTTTCATCTGTGGTTTAGGAGTTATGTTTAAATAACTGTCATATTGAGTGTGGCAGTTATACTGTCATTATGTGTAAAACCTAATTTTGTATTTGCAAACCTTATAAAAACAACTGAATCTAGTAAAACATAGATTCAATTTTACAGGCATTTTTAGACATTTTACATGTTTGGTTTAGGAGTTTTGTTTGAATACATTTTTTATTGCTATTTTCGTTAGGCAAGGCCGACCGGCAGGAGGCCACGGGGAAGACCCAGGACACATTGGGAAGACTATCATTCAAGTACCTTGGGGTGTGGGTGGACAATAAGCTGGACTAGACTGTTAACACAGACCACTTGTACAGGAAAGGACAGAGCTGTCCTTTGTCCCACACGCCATTAGACTGTACAACTCTTCTCTGGGGGGAGGGGGGCTACTAGGATGACAGGGGATGCAAATCAATAAGAGTGCAATATGTTTTCAAAACATGGTCACTACTGCCTAGTTTCTCTTGTTATATTCCTATTTTACTGTTATATTTTTATTCTCATTGTTGCTTTTTATTTTTATTCTATTGTAATATGTTTCTATTTTTTTTCAATTTATACCCCCATTATTTACTTTTCACTTTTTACAATTTTGTACACTACTGCTGGAATTTAAATTTTCCTGAGGGAACTCTCCAAAGGAATCAATAAAGTACTATCTATCTATCTATCTATCTATCTATCTATCTATCTATTTATGTCTCCTGGCTGGCCTGAAAATGCCTCGGGATCCCCCGAGAAGAGCTGGACGAAGTGGCTGGGGAGAGTAAAGTCTGGGCTTCTCTGCTTAGCCTGCTGCCCCCGCAACCTGACCTCGGATAAGCAGGAAGGATGGATGGATTTAAGTATGACAGTTATACTGTCATATTAAGTAAAAAACTAACTTGTGTCTTTGCAAACATTACAAAATATATTTTTTCTAGTAAAACTCACAAAGATACATAACTAAAGGCATTATTAGCCATTTTGCATGTGTGGTTTAGGACTTATGTTTAAATAACCGTCAGATTGAGTGTGACAGTATACTGTCATAGTGAGTAAAACCCATATTTTGTAATTGCAAACCTTATGAAAACAAATGATTCTACTAACACTCACATGGATACAATATTACAGGCATTTTTAGACATAATGCATGTTTGGTTTTGGAGTAATGTTTATATAACTTTCATATTTAGTATGACAATAATACTGTCATATTGAATAAAAAAAACTAACTTGTATCTGTACAAACCTTAAAAAAATATTTTTTTTCCCCAGTAAAACTCACAAAGAGACATTTCTCCAGGCATTATTAGCCATTGTGCACATGTGGTTTAGGAGTTATGTTTAAATAAATGTCAAATTGAATGTGGCAGTTATACTGTTATTATGAGTAAAACCTAATTTTTGTAAATGTTAACCATACCACAATACCTGATTCTGGTAAAACTCACATAGATTCAATATTACAGGCATTTTTAGACATTTTACATGTTTGGTTTAGAGTTGTGTTTGAATACATTTTTGTTGCTTTTTTCATTAGGGCAAGTCCGACGGGCAGGAGGCCGCGGGGAAGACCCAGGACACATTGTGAGTGAAACCTATTTTTTGTAATTGTAAACCTTACCAAAATACCTGATTCTGGTAAAACTCACATAGATTCAATATTACATGCATTTTTAGACGGATTGCATGTTTGGTTTTGGAGTTATGATTATACACCTTTCATATTTAGTATGGCAGTTATACTGTATATGACCATTGAGTAAAAAAAAACCTAACTTGTGTCTTTGCAAACCTTACAAAAGATCGTTATTCTAGTAAAGACTTAGACTTAGACTTAGACTTTCTTTTTATTGTCATTCAAATTTGAACTTTACAGCACAGATAAGAACGAAATGTCGTAGTGGAGGATAAAAAAGCAATAAGGTGCATATTTCGATAAATAAATATATAAATAATATATATATATATATATATATATATATATATATATATATATATATATATATATATATATATATATATATATATATATATATATATATAATAAATATATATAAATATATATAAATAGATAAATAGATTACTGTGCAGATAAATATATTGCACTTTTTCCACATGCGCCCACGTTTATGGGTGTATGTTATATTGTTTTTTTCATTCCAGCGAGTTAATTCATTTTGAGGGGAGTTGAGGAGATACTTTAATTATGATGCGTTCAAGAGTCTTACGGCCTGAGGGAAGAAGCTGTTACAGAAGCTGGAGGTTCTGCTTCGGAGGCTGCGGAACCTCTTTCTAGAGTCCAGCAGTGAAAACTGTCCTTGGTGGGGGTGGGAGGAGTCTTTGCAAATTTTCTGAGCCCTGGTCAGGCAGCACTTTTTGCGATCTCCTGGATAGGAGGAAGAGGAGTCCTGATGATCTTTTCCGCCGTCCTCACCACTCTCTGGAGATACTTCCAGTCTGAGGCACTGCAGGCTCCAGTCCAGACAGAGATGCTGTTGGTCAGCAGGCTCGCTATAACAAAGATACATCTCTCCAAGCATTATTAGCTATTTTGCAATTGTTGTTTAGGAGTTATGTTCAAATAACTGTCATAGTGAGTAAAACCTAAATTTTGTATTTGCAAACCTTTCAAAAACAACTGATTCTAGTAAAACTCACACAGATACAATATTGCAGGCATTTTTAGACATAATGCATGTTTGGTTTTGGAGTTATGTTTCTATAACTTTCATATGTATGACAGCTATACTGTTATATTTATTAAAAAAAACACTAACTTGTGTCTTTACAAACCTTACAAAATATTGTTTTCCCAGTAAAACTCACAAAGATACATTTCAACAGTCATTATTAGCCATTTTGCATGTGTGGTTTAGAAGTTATGTTTAAATATCTGTCATATGGAGTGTGACCGTAAAGTAAAACAAACTAACTTGTGTCTTTGCAAACTTTACAAAATATAATCATTCTAGTAAAACAAACAAAGATACATTTCTCCAAGCATTATTAGCCATTTTGCATTTGTTGGTTAGGAGTTATGTTTAAATAACTGTCAAAGTAAATAAAACCTAATTTTGGTATTTGAAAACCTTACAAAAACAACGGATTCTAGTAAAACTCACACAGATACAATATTACAGGCATTTTTAGACATAATACATGTTTGGTTTTGGAGTAATGTTTGGCGCAGTGGAAGAATGGCCGTGCGCGACCCGAGGGTCCCTGGTTCAATCCCCACCTAGTGCCAACCTCGTCATGTCCGTTGTGTCCTGAGCAAGACTCTTCACCCTTGCTCCTGATGGGTGCTGGTTAGTGCCTTGCATGGCAGCTCCCTCCATCAGTGTGTGAATGTGTGTGTGAATGGGTAAATGTGGAAGTAGTGTCAAAGCGCTTTGAGTACCTTGAAGGTAGAAAAGCGCTATAAAAGTACAACCCATGTATTTATTTATTTATATATAGTAAGACAGCTATACTGTTATATTGAGTAAAAAAAACTAACTTGTGCCTTTACAAACCTTACACAATATATTTTTTCTAGTAAAACTCACAAAGAGACATTTCCCCAGGTATTATTAGCCATTGTGCATGTGTGGTTTAGGAGTTATGTTTAAATAAATGTCAAATTGAATGTGGCAGGTATACTGTCATGAGTAAAACCAAATTTTTGTAATTGTAAACCTTACCAAAATACCTGATTCTGGTAAAACTCACATAGATTCAATATTACATGCATTTTTAGACGGATTGCTTGTTTGGTTTTGGAGTTATGTTTTTACAACTTTCATATTTAGTATGACAGTTATACTCTCATATTGAGTAAAAAAAAAACAACTAACTTGCGTCTTTTGCAAACCTTACAAAAGATCATTAAGACTTAGACTTTCTTTTTATTGTCATTCAAATTTGAACTTTACAGCACAGATAACACAATTTCGTTACATAAGCTCATGGTAGTGCCGGATAAAAAAGCAATAAGGTGCATATATAAATAAATATAAATGATAAATAAATATATATATAAAATAAATAAATATACTTAAATATATATAAATAAATAAAAAGATTACTGTGCGGATGAATATATTGCACTTTTTCCACATGCGCCCACGTTTATGGGTGTATGTTATATTGGTTTTTTTTTTATTCCAGCGAGTTAATCCATTTTGAGGGGAGTTGAGGGGATAATTTAATCATAATGCGTTCAAGAGTCTTACGGCCTGAGGGAAGAAGCTGGAGGTTCTGCTTCGGAGGCTGCGGAACCTCTTTCTAGAGTCCAGCAGTGAAAACAGTCCTTGGTGGGGGTGGGAGGAGTCTTTGCAAATTTTCTGAGCCCTGGTCAGGCAGCACTTTTTGCGATCTCCTGGATAGGAGGAAAAGGATTCCTGAAGATCTTTTCCGCCGTCCTCACCACTCTCTGGAGAGACTTCTGAGGCACTGCAGGCTCCAGTCCAGACAGAGATGCTGTTGGTCAGCAGGCTCTCTATAACAAAGATACAGTTCTCCAAGCATTATTAGCTATTTGCATTTGTGGTTTAGGATTTATGTTTAAATAACTGTCATAGTGAGAAAACCTAAATTTTGTATTTGCAAACCTTACAAAAACAATTGATTCTAGTAAAACTCACAGATACAATATCACAGTCATTTTTAGACATAATGCATGTTTGGTTTTGGAGTTGTGTTTATATAACTTTCATATTTAGTATTACAGTAGTACTGTCATATTGAGTAAAAAAAAAAAAAAACTAACATGTGTCTTTACACACCTTACAAAATATTTTTCCCAGTAAAACTCAAAGATACATTTCTACAGGCATTATTAGCCATTTTGCATGTGCGGTTTAGGATTTGTGTTTAAATAACTGTCATATTGAGTGTGACAGTAAAGTCATAGTGAGTAAAACAAACTAACTTGTGTCTTTGCAATGCTTACAAAAGAAAATGTTACTAGTAAAACTCACAAAAGATACATTTCTTCATGCATTATTAGAAAATTTTCATGTGAGTTATGTTTTAATAACTGTCAAATTGAGTGTTGCAGTTATACTGTCATTAAGTGTTAAACCTAATTTTTGTATTTGCAAACCTTACAAAAACAACGGATTCTAGTAAAACTCACATAGATTCAATATTGCAGGCATTTTAGACATTTCACATGTTTGGTTTAGGAGTTGTGTTTGAATACATTTTAATTGCTTTTTTCGTTAGGGCAAGTCCGACCGGCAGGAGGCCACGGGGAAGCCCCAGGACACATTGGGAAGACTATGTCAGCCGGCTGGCCTGGGAACGCTTCGGGATCTCCCGAGAAGAGCTGGACGAAGTGGCTGGGGAGAGGGAAGTCTGGGCTTCTCTGCTTAGGCTGCTGCCCCCGCAACCCGACCTCGGATAAGCGGAAGAAAATGGATACATTTAGTATGACAGTTATACTATTATATTGAGTAAAAAAAACTAACTTGTGTCTTTAAAAACCTTACAAATTATATGTTTTCTAGTAAAACTCACAAAGATACATCTCCAGGCATTATAAGCCATTTTGCATGTGGTTTAGGGGTTATGTTTAAATAACTGCCATATTGAATGTGGCAGTTATACTGTCATTATGACTAAAACCTAATTTTTGTAATTGTAAACCTTACCAAAATACCTGATTCTGGTAAAACTCACATAGATTCAATATTACAGGCATTTTTAGACGGATTGCATGTGTAGTTTTGAAATTATGTTTATACAACTTTCTTATTTAGTATGACAGTGATACTATCATATTGAGTAAAAAAAACGAACTTGTGTCTTTGCAAACCTTACAAAAGAACATTTTAGTAAAACTCACAAAGATACATTTCTTCATGCATTATTAGAAAATGTTCATGTGTAGTTTTGAAGTTATGTTTATATAACTTTCATTATAGTATGACAGTTATACTGTTATATTGAGTAAAAAAAAAAAAACTTGTGTCTTTACAAACCTTACAAAATATTGTTTCCCAGTAAAACTCACAAAGATACATTTCTACAGGCATTATTAGCCATTTTGTATTTGTGGTTTAGGAGTTATGTTTAAATAACTGAAATTGAGTGTGACAGTAAAAAAAAACTAACTCGTGTCTTTGCAAACCTTACAAAAGAAAATGTTACTAGTAAAACTCACAAAGATACATTTCTTCATGCATTATTAGAAAATGGTCATGTGTAGTTTAGAGTTATGTTTAAATAACTGTCATTTTGAGTGTGGTAGTATAACTGCCACACATATTGAGTTATAAAGTGTAAAACCTAATTTTTGTATTTGCAAACCTTACAAAAACAACTGATCCTTGTAAAACTCACATAGATTCAATATTAAAGGCATTTTAGACATTTTACATGTTTTGTTTAGGAGTTGTGTTTGAATACATTAGTATTGCTTTTTTCGTTAAGGCAAGTCCAAACGGCAGGAAGCCACGGGGAAGACACAGGACACATTGGGAAGATTATATCAGCTGGCTGGCCTGGGAACGCCTCGGGATCCCCCGAGAAGAGCTGGACAAAGTAGCTGGGCTTCTCTGCTTAGGCTGCAGCCCCCGCAACACGACCTCGGATAAGCGGAAGAAAATGGATGGATTTAGTATGACAGTTATACTATCATATTGAGTAAAAAAAAACTAACTTTTGTTTTTGTAAACATTCAAAATATATTTTTTCTAGTAAAACTCACAAAGATAGATAGAGTTTAAATAACTGTCATAGTAAGTAAAACCTTACAAAAACAACTGATTCTAGTAAAACTCACATGGATTCAATATTACAGGCATTTTTACACATTTTGCATGTTTGGTTTAGAAATTATGATGGAACACATTTTTATTGCTTTTTTCGCATTCTCTCAGGATTTTAAGAATATTACACACATTTTTATTGCTTTTTTCGCATTATCTCAGGATTTTAAGAATATTACTGTCACATTGAGTAAAAACTACTTTCTGTGTTTGCAAGGATTAAAAAAGCATATTTTTCGAGTAAAACTCCTAAGGATGATTATTTCAGGCGTCATTAGCCATTTAGCATTTGTAGTTTAGGAGTTATGTTTAAATAACTGTCATATTAAATGTAACAGTATACTCTCATATACAGTAAAACCTAATTTTTGTATTTGCAAACCTTACAAAAACAATTGATTCTAGTAAAACTCACATGAATTCAATATTACAGTTATTTTTAGACATTTTGCCTGTTTGGTTTAGAAATTATGATGGAATACATTTTTATTGCTTTTTTCGCATTATCTCAGGATTTTAGGAATATTACTGTCATATTGAGTAAAAAACTACTTTTTGTGTTTGCAAGCTAAAAAGCATATGTTTCGAGTAAAATAATGCATTATTTCAGGCAATATTAGCTCATTTTATGTGTAGTTTAGGAGTTATCATCATCGGTGTGTGAATGGGTAAATGTGGAAGTAGTGTCAAAGCGCTTTGAGTACCTTGAAGGTAGAAAAGCACTATACAAGTACAACCCATTTATGTTTATTTACTGTCATGAGTGTACATTGTCATGGTGAAAAAAATCTAATTTTTTTCATTTTCGAAAATTTCAAACACAAGCGATTCTAGTAAAACTCACATGGATTTTTACAGGCATTTTTACACATTTTGCATGTTTGATTTAGGAAATATGATTGAATATATTTTCATTGCTTTTTTCGCATTATCTCAGGATTTTAGGAATATTACTGTCAAATTGTGTAAAAAACTACTTTTTGTGTTTGCAAGCCTTAAAAAAGCATATGTTCGAGTAAAACTCACAAGAATGCATTATTTCAGGCAATATTAGCTCATTTTTAAGTGTAGTTTAGGAGTTATGTTTAATTTACTGTCATATTGAGTGTACTTGTCATGGTGAAAAAAAACTAATTTTTTTATTTGCAAAAATTTCAAACACAACCGATTCTAGGAAAACTCACATGGATTCAATATTACAGGCATTTTTACAAATTTTGCATGTTTAGTTTAGAAATTATGATTGAATACATTTTTATTGCTTTTTTCGCATTATCTCAGGATTTTAGGGATATAACTGTCATATTGAGTAAAAAACTACTTTTTGTGTTTGCAAGATTTAAAAAAGCATATGTTCAGAGTAAAACTCCGTAGAATGCATTATTTGAGCCATCATTAGCCATTTTGCATGTGTAGTTAGGAGTTATGATTACAAAACTGTCATATTGATTGTGACAGTTTACTTTCATAAAGAGTAAAACCTAATTTTTGTTTTTGCAAACCTTACTAAACAACTGATTCTAGTAATACTCACATGGATTTAATATTACAGGCATTTTTAGACGTTTTGCATTGTTGGTTTAGGAATTATGTTGGAATACATTTTTATTGCTTTTTTCGCATTATCTCAGAATTTTAAGAACATTACTGTCATATTGAATAAAAACTACTTTTTGTGTTTGCAAGCCTTAAAAAAGCATATGTTCGAGTAAAACTCACAAGAATGCATTATTTCAGGCAATATTAGCTCATTTTTAAGTGTAGTTTAGGAGTTATGTTTAATTTACTGTCATATTGATTGTACATTGTCATGGTGAACAAACCCTAATTTTTGTATGTGCAAAAATTTCAAACAACCTAATCTAGTCAAACTCACATGGATTCAATATTACAGGCATTTTTACACATTTTGCATGTTTGATTTAGGAAATATGATTGAATATATTTTCATTGCTTTTTCCGCATTATATATTTTAGGAATATTACTGTCATATTGAGTAAAAAACTACTTTTTGTGTTTGCCAGATTTGAAAAAGCATATGTTTCGAGTAAAACTCCGTAGAATGCATTATTTGAGGCATCATTAGACATTTTGCATGTGTAGTTTAGGAGTTATGATTAAATAAATGTCATATTGAGTGTGACAGTTTACTTTCATAAAGAGTAAAACCTAATTTTTGTTTTTGCAAACCTTACTAAAACAATTTATTCTAGTTAAACTCACATGGATTCAATAATACAGGCATTTTTACACATTTTGCATGTTTAGTTTAGAAATTATGATTGAATACATTTTAATTGCTTTTTTCGCATTATCTCAGGATTTTAAGAACATTACTGTCATATTGAGTAAAAATATACTTTTTGTGTTTGCAAGCCTTAAAAAAAGCACATGTTTCGTGGAAAACTCCCAAGGATCCATTATTTCAAACATTATTAGCCATTTTGCATGAGTAGTTTAGAAGTTATGATTAAAAAACTGTCATATTGAGTGTGACAGTTTACTTTCATAAAGAGTAAAACCTATTTTTTGCTTTTGCAAACCTTACTAAAACAACTGATTCTAGTAAAACTCACATGGATTTAATATTACTGGCATTTTTAGACATTTTGCATTGTTGGTTTAGGAATTATGTTGGAATACATTTTTATTGCTTTTTTCGCATTATCTCAGAATTTTAAGAACATTACTGTCATATTGAGTAAAAACTACTTTTTGTGTTTGCAAGCCTTAAAAAAGCATATGTTTCGAGTAAAACTCACAATAATGCATTATTTCAGGCAATATTAGCTCATTTTTAAGTGTAGTTTAACAGTCATATTGAGTGTACATTGTCATGGTGAAAAAAACCTACTTTTTGTATTTGCAAAAAATTCAAACATAACCTAATCTAGTAAAACTCACATGGATTCAATATTACAGGCATTTTTACACATTTTGCATGTTTAATTTAGGAAATATGATTGAATATATTTTCATTGCTTTTTTGCATTATCTCAGGATTTTAAGAACATTACTGTAATATTGAGTAAAAATATACTTTTTGTGTTTGCAAGCCTTAAAAAAAAGCACATGTTTCGAGGAAAACTCCCAAGGATCCATTATTTCAAACATTATTAGCCATTTTGCATTAGTAGTTTAAGAGTTATGATTAAAAAACTGTCATATTGATTGTGACAGTTTACTTTCATAAAGAGTAAAACCTAATTTTTGTTTTTGCAAACCTTACTAAAACAACTGATTCTATTAAAACTCACATGGATATAGTATTACAGGCATTTTTAGACGTTTTGCATTGTTGGTTTAGGAATTATGTTGGAATACATTTTTATTGCTTTTTTCGCATTATCTCAGAATTTTAAGAACATTACTGTCATATTGAGTAAAAACTACTTTTTGTGTTTGCAAGCCTTAAAAAAGCATATGTTTCGAGTAAAACTCACAATAATGCATTATTTCAGGCAATATTAGCTCATTTTTAAGTGTAGTTTAACAGTCATAATGAGTGTACATTGTCATGGTGAGAAAAAAAACTAATTTTTCTAATTGCAAACCTTTCAAACACAACTGATTCTAGTAAAACATACATTGATTCAAAATTAAAGGCATTTTTACACATTTTGCATGTTTGGTTTAGGAATTATAATGGAATACATTTCTTTTTTCTTTTTTCGTATTATCTCAGGATTTTAAGAACATTACTGTCATATTGAGTAAAAAACTACTTTTTGTGTTTGCAAGATTTAAAAAAGCATATGTTTTGAGTAAAACTCCCAAGGATGCATTATTTCAGGCATCAATCAATCGTAGGCTCTCCCAAGACAAATACGTCCTAGGTGAGGGATCAGACAAAGAGCAGCTCAAAGACCTTCATGAAAAGTACAAATCGAGGTCCTAGATTTTTCCTCGCCCGGACGCGGGTCACCGTGGCTCCCCTGTGGAGCCAGGCCCAGAGGTGGGACACGATGGCGAGCGCCTGTTGGCTGGCTCAGCTCAATGAAGCAACGTGGTTCCCTCCTCCAATGGGCTCACCACTCATGGGCTGGGTTATAGAGGTCGGGTGCAGTGTGAGCTGAGCGGCAGCCGAAGGCAGGGCACTTGGCGGTCCGATCATCGGCTACATAAGCTAGCTCTTCTGACGTGAAATGTCACCTCGCTGGGAGGGAAGGAGCCTGAGCTGGTGTGCGAGGTGGAGAAGTTCCGGCTAGATATAGTTGGACTCACTTCGACGCACAGGAACCTGTTCTCTCGAGAAGGGCATGGCGTTGCAAGCAATGAGAGGCTGGGGTGGCAATTCTTGTTGTCCCCCCGGCTCAAAGACAAGAGTATGGGGTATCGGACTGTCTGATTGTGGCGGGTCGCTCCCTGTATGATCAGTGTAGGGCAGCCTTGGTCCGCCAAGGCTGCCCTTTGTCACCGATTCTGTTGTTAACTTTTATGGACAGAATTGCAGTCATGGCGTTGAGGGGTTCCGGTTTGGTGGTTGCAGGATTAGGTCTCTGCTTTTTGCAGTTGATGTGGTCCTGATGGCTTCAACTGGCCAGGATCTCCAGCTCTCATTAGATGGCCGAGTATGAAGCGACTGGGATGAGAATCAGCACCTCCAAGTCCGAGTCCATGGTTCTCGCCCGGTAAAGGGTGGGGTGCCATTTCCAGGTTGAGGAGGCGATGGCAATACTAGATGGCCCCAAGTGGAGGAGTTCAAGTACCTAGGAGTCTTGTTCACGAGTGAGGGAAGAGTGGAACATGAGATCCACAGGCGGATTGGTGCGGCGTCTTCAGTAATGAGGACGCTATATCGATCCATTGTGGTGAAGAAGGAGCTGAGCCAGAATTAAAAGCTCTAAATTTACCGGTCGATCTACATTCCCATCCTGCACCCATGGTCATGGTTATGACCGAAAAGACAAGATCCCGGGTACAAGCGGCCAAATTGAGTTTCCTCCGCCGGGTGGCGGGTCTCTCCCTTAGAGATAGGATAAGAAGCTCTGTCATCCGGGAGGAACTCAGAGTAAAGCGCTGCTCCTCCACATTGAGAGGAGCCAGATGAGGTGGTTCGGGCATCTGCTCAGGATGCCACCCGAACGCCTCCCGAGGGAGGTGTTTAGGGCAAGTCCGACCGGCCGGAGGCCACGGGGAAGACCCAGGACACATTGGGAAGATTATGTCTCCCGGCTGGCCTGGGAACGCCTCAGGATCCCCCGAGAAGAGCTGGAAGAAGTGGCTGGGGAGAGGGAACTCTGGGCTTCTCTGTTTAGGCTGCTGCCCCCGCAACCCGACCTCGGTTAAGCGGAAGAAAATGGATGGATTTAGTAACGACAACAAAAAATGCCCATCCATCCATTTTCTACCGCTTATTCCCTTTTGGGGTGGCAGGGAGCGCTGGAGCCTATCTCAGCTACAATCGGGTGGAAGGCGGGGTACTCCCCGGACAAGTCGCCATCTCATCGCAAAAAATGATTCTAGTAAAACTCACATGGATACAATTTTACAGGTATTTTTAGACATAATGCATGTTTGGTTTTGGAATTATGTTTATATAACTTTCATATGTATTATGACAGTTATACTGTCCTCTTGAGTAAAACTAACTTGTGTCTTTACAAACATTACAAACTATGTTTTTCCAGTAAAATTCACAAAAATAATGTTTTCCAGGCATTATTAGACATTTTTCATGTGTGGTTTAGGAAATATGTTTAAATAACTGTCATATTGAATGTGGCAGTTATACTGTTATTATGTGTAAAACCAATTTTTTGTATTTGCAAACCTTACAAAAACAACTGATTCTAGTAAAACTCACATAGATTCAATATTACAGGCATTTTTAGACATTTCACATGTTTGAATACATTTTTATTGCTTTTTTTCGTTAGGGCAAGTCCGATCGGCAGGAGGCCACGGGGAAGACCCAGGACACATTGGGAAGACTATGTCTCAGGCTGGCCTGGGAACGCCTCGGGATCCCCCGAGAAGAGCTGTAAAAAGTGGCTGGGGAGAGGGAAGTCTGGGCTTCTCTGCTTAGGCTGCTGCCCCCGCAACCCGACCTCGGATAAGCGGAAGAAAATGGATGGATTTAGTATGACAGTTATACTGTCATATTGAGTAAAAAAAACTATTTTTCATAGATTCAATATTACAGGCATCTTTAGATGGATTGCATGTTTGGTTTTGGAGATATGTTTATACAACTTTCATATTTAGTATGACAGTTATACTGTCATCCATCCATCCATTTTCTACCGCTTATTCCCTTTTGGGGTCGCGGGGGGCGCTGGAGCCTATCTCAGCTACAATCGGGCGGAAGGCGGGGTACACCCTGGACAAGTCGCCACCTCATCGCAGGGCCAACACAGATAGACAGACAACATTCACACTCACATTCACACACTAGGGCCAATTTAGTGTTGCCAATCAACCTATCCCCAGGTGCATGTCTTTGGAGGTGGTTATACTGTCATATTGAGTAAAAAAAAACCAACTTGTGTCTGCAAACCTTACAAAAGATTATTATTCTAGTAAAACTAACAAAGATACATTTTTCCAAGCATTATTAGCATTTATTGTTTTGGAGTTATAATGCTTGCGTTGAGAGGCGACGGGCTCGGGTGGCAATTCTTGTTGCCCCCTGGCTCAAAGCCTGCACGTTGGAGTTCAACCCAGTGAACCAGTGGATAGCTTTCCTCCGCCTTCGGGTGGGGGGACGGGTCCTGACTGTTGTTTGGCCTTACGCGCCAAACGGCAGCTCAGAGTACCCACCCTTTTTGGATTCACTCGAGGGGGTACTGGAAAGTGCTCCACCGGGTGATTCCCTCGTTCTACTGGGGGCCTTCAACGCTCATCTTGGCAACAACCTGGAGAGGCGTGATTGGGAAGAATGGCCGCCCGGATCTGAAACCGAGTGGTGTTTTGTTATTGGACTTTTGTGCTCGTCACAGATTGTCAATAACAAACACCAAGTTCAAACATAAGGGTGTCCATATGTGCACTTGGCACCAGGACACCCTAGGCCGCAGTTCCATGATCGATTTTGTAGTTGTGTCATCGGATTTGCGGTCTCATGTTTTGGACACTCGGGTGAAGAGAGGGGCGGAGCTTTCTACCGATCACCACCTGGTTGTGAGTTGGCTGCGATGGTGGGGGAGGATGCCTGACAGACCTGGCAGGCCCAAACGCATTGTGAGGGTTTGCTGGGAACGCCTCCGGAAGAACTTTGAACATGTCACGAGGGAGGCGCTGGACATTGAGTGGACCATGTTCCGTGCCTCTCTTGTCGAGCCGGCTGTGGCCCCAAGGAGTTTGGTGCCTGTCGTGGCGGTAATCCTAGAACCCGCTGGTGGACACCAGCAGTGAGGGATGCCGTCAAGCTGAAGAAAGAGCTTATCGGGTCCTTTTGGCTCATGGGACTCCAGAGGCAGCCGACAGGCCAAGCGAAGTGCGGCTTCAGCGGTCGCAGAGGCAAAAACTCGGACATGGGAGGAGTTTGGAGAAGCCATGGAAAACGACTTCCAGACGGCTTCGAAGCGATTCTGGACCACCATCCGCCGGCTCAAGGGGGGGGAGCAGTGCACTGTAACACCGTGTATGGTGAGGATGGTGCGCTGCTGACCTCTACTGCAGCTGTTATTGATCGGTGGAGGGAATACTTCGAAGACCTCCTTAATCCCACCAACATGTCTTCCTATGAGGAAGCAGTGCCTGGGGAATTTGTGGTGGGCTCTCCTATTTCTGGGGCTGAGGATGCCAAGATAGTTAAAAAGCTCCTCAATGGCAACGCCCTGGGGGTGGATGAGATCCGTCCGGAGTTCCTTAAGGCTCTGGATGCTGTGGGGCTGTCTTGGTTGACAAGACTCTGCAACATCGCGTGGACATCGGGGGCGGTACTTCTGGATTGGGAGACCGGGGTGGTGGTTCCTCTCTTTAAGAAGGGGAACCAGAGGGTGTGTTTCAACTATCGTGAGATCACACTCCTCAGTCTTCCCGGTAAGGTCTATTCATGTGTACTGGAGAAGAGGCTACGCCGGATAGTCGAACCTCGGATTCAGGAGGAACAGTGTGGTTTACGTCCTGGTCGTGGAACTGCGGACCAGCTTTATACTCTCGGCAGGGTCCTTGAGGGTTCATGGGAGTTTGCCCAACCAGTCTACATGTGCTTTATGGACTTGGAGAAGGCATTCGACCATTTACCACTGGAAGTCCTGTGGGGAGTGCTTAGAGAGTATGGGGTAACGGACTGTCTTATTGTGGCGGTTCGCTCCCTTTGCAAGAGTCAGAGCTTGGTCCGCATTGCCGGCAGTAAGTCGGACCCGTTTCCAGTGAGGGTTGGACTCCGCCAAGACTGCCCTTTGTCACCGATTCTGTTCATAACCTTTATGGACAGAATTTCTAGGCGCAGTCAGGGCGTTGAGGGGATCCGGTTTGGTGTCTGCAGGATTAGGTCTCTGCTATTTGCAGATGATGTGGTCCTGATGGCTTCATCTGGCCAAGATCTTCAGCCCTCACTGGATCGGTTCGCAGACGAGTGTGAAGTGACTGGGATGTGAATCAGCACCTCCAAGTCCGAGTCCATGGTTCTCGCCCGGAAAAGGGTGGAGTGCCATCTCCGGGTTGGGGAGGAGATCTTGCCCCAAGTGGAGGAGTTCAAGGACCTCAGAGTCTTGTTCTCGAGTGAGGGAAGAGTGGATCGTGAGATCGACAGGCGGAACGGTGCGGCGTCTTCAGTAATGCGGACGCTGTATTGATCCGTTGTGGTGAAGAAGGAGCTGAGCCGGAAGGCAAAGCTCTCGATTTACCGGTCGATCTACGTTCCCATCCTCACCTATGGTCATGAGCTTTGTGTCATGGCCGAAAGGACAAAATCACGGGTACAAGCGGCCGAAATGAAATTCCTCCGCCGGGTGGCGGGGCTCTCCCTTAGAGATAGGGTGAGAAGCTCTGTCATCCGGGAGGAGCTCAAAGTAAAGCCATTGCTCCTCCATTTCGAGAGGAGCCAGATGAGGTGGTTCGGGCATCTGGTCAGGATGCCACCCGAACGCCTCCCTAGGGAGGTGTTTCGGGCACGTCCGACCGGTAGGAGGCCCAGGAAGACCCAGGAAAGTTAAAGTTAAAGTTAAAGTACCAATGATTGTCACACACACACTAGGTGTGGCGAAATTATTCTCTGCATTTGACCCATCACCCTTGATCACCCCCTGGGAGGTGAGGGGAGCAGTGGGCAGCAGCAGTGGCTGCGCCCGGGAATCATTTTGGTGATTTAACCCCCAATTCCAACCCTTGATACTGAGTGCCAAGCAGGGAGGCAATGGGTCCCATTTTTATAGTCTTTGGTATGACTCGGCCGGGGTTTGAACTCACAACCTACCGATCTCAGGGCGGACACTCTAACCACTAGGCCACTGAGTAGGGAAGCTTATCTCTCCCGGCTGGCCTGGGAACACCCCAGGATCCCCCTGGAGGAGCTGGACGAAGTGGCTGGGGAGAGGAAAGTCTGGGCTTCCCTGCTTAGGCTGCAGCCCCCGCGACCCGACCTCGGATAAGCGGAAGAAAATGGATGGCTGGATGGATGGAGTTATGTTTAAATAACTGTCATAAAGAGTAAAACCTCATTTTTGTATTTGTAAACCTTACCAAAACAACTGATTTTAGTAAAACTCACACAGATTCAATATTACAGGCATTTTTAGACATTTTGCTTATTTGGTGTAGGAATTATGATGGAATACATTGTTTTTGCTTATTTCGCATTATCTCAGGATTTTAAGAACTTTACTGTCATATAGAGGAAACCAAATACTTTTTGTGTTTGCAAGCCTTAAAAAAAAGCATATGTTTCGAGTAAAACTCACAACTCACTTATTTCAGGCATTATTAGCCATTTTTTATGTGTAGTTTAGGCATACTTGCCAATACTCCTGGATTTTCCAGGAGACTCCCGAAATTCAGCGCCTCTCCCGAAAACCTCCCGGGACAAATTTTCTCCCGAAAATCTCCCGAAATTCAGGCTGATCTGAGTGAGGACAGCCTGTATTCACGTCTGCTTTCCCACGATATGAACAGCATGCCTGCCCAATCACGTTATAACTGTAGAATGATCGAGGGCGAGTTCTTGGTTTCTTATGTGGGTTTATTGTTAGTTAGTTTCATTAACGTCCTCCCAGCGCGGTAACAACACAAAACAACAGCAGTCACGTTTTCGTCTACCGTAAAGCAGTTTGTCTGCCGTAAACAGCAATGTTGTGACACTCTTTAAACAGGGCAATACTGCCATCTACTGTACATGCGTATGTGACAATAACATCCAGGGCTTTTAGAGAGTGCAGTGCACAACTGAGCACACAACAAGGAGACAGAGCAGAAGAACGCGGAAGATACAGCCATGGCGACGCCAACGACGAGTAAGATGAAGAAACACGCTTTTAAGTTCCAAGCCGCAGCTGCGATTGGACTTGGATAGCCTCCGGGAAGAAGTAGTGGAATACCAAGTGCTTGGCAGTGAAGATCTTCCTCAGGAAGCAAAGATTGACCGGCTTTTGGCCATGCTCGGGAGGGATGGAAAATTCCAGACTCTCGTGCATTTGATGAAAGCACTTTTGTGCGTGCCACACAGCAATGCATCATCAGAGAGGGTGTTCAGCATGGTTATAAAAATAGTGACAGAGAATAGAACAAGGATGGACAATTCAACCCTTACCTCAACAATGAGTAGATGAGTGTTATGTGTGTGTATATGTGTAAATAAATGAAAACTGAAATTCAAGTATTTATTTTATATATATATATATATATATATATATATATATATATATATATATATATATATATATATATATATATATATATATATATATATATATATATGTCTTATATTTCCTGATGATTGAGGGAACCCCTCATGAAACAGGCCTGTAGAGATGAAGTAGTCTTGTGATTTTTTTCCCCACACATACATATATATATATATATATATATATACATATAGCTAGAATTCACTGAAAGTCAAGTTTTTCTTATATATGTGTGTATATATATATATATATATATATATATATATATATATATATATATATATATATATATATATATATATATATATATATATATATATATATATATATATATATATATGAAATACTTGACTTGGTGAATTCTAGCTCTAAATATACTCCTCCCCTCTTAACCACACCCCCAACCACGCCCCTACCCCACCCCTGACCGCGCCTTCCCCACCCCCACCTCTTGAAATCGGAGGTCTCAATGTTAGCAAGAATGAGTTTAGGAGTTATGTTTAAATAACGGTCATAGTGAGTGTGGCAGTTACACTGTCATATTGAGTAAAAAAAACTAACTTTTGTCTTTGCAAACCTCACAAAAGAAAATGTTTCTAATAAAAATCACAAAGATACATTTCTTCACGCATTATTAGACATTTTTCATCTGTGGTTTAGGAGTTATGTTTAAATAACTGTCATATTGAGTGTGGCAGTTATACTGTCATTATGTGTAAAACCTAATTTTGTATTTGCAAACCTTATAAAAACAACTGATTCTAGTAAAACATAGATTCAATTTTACAGGCATTTTTAGACATTTTACATGTTTGGTTTAGGAGTTGTGTTTGAATACATTTTTTATTGCTATTTTCGTTAGGCAAGGCCGACCGGCAGGAGGCCACGGGGAAGACCCAGGACACATTGGGAAGACTATCATTCAAGTACCTTGGGGTGTCGGTGGACAATAAGCTGGACTAGACTGTTAACACAGACCACTTGTACAGGAAAGGACAGAGCTGTCCTTTGTCCCACACGCCATTAGACTGTACAACTCTTCTCTGGGGGGGAGGGGGGCTACTAGGATGACAGGGGATGCAAATCAATAAGAGTGCAATATTTTTTCAAAACATGGTCACTACTGCCTAGTTTCTCTTGTTATATTCTTATTTTACTGTTATATTTGTATTCTCATTGTTGCTTTTTATTTTTATTCTATTGTAATATGTTTCTATTTTGTTTCAATTTATACCCCCATTATTTACTTTTCACTTTTTACAATTTTGTACACTACTGCTGGAATTTAAATTTTCCTGAGGGAACTCTCCTAAAGGAATCAATAAAGTACTATCTATCTATCTATCTATCTATTTATGTCTCCTGGCTGGCCTGAAAATGCCTCGGGATCCCTCGAGAAGAGCTGGACGAAGTGGCTGGGGAGAGGAAAGTCTGGGCTTCTCTGCTTAGCCTGCTGCCCCCGCAACCTGACCTCGGATAAGCAGGAAGAAAATGGATGGATTTAGTATGACAGTTATACTGTCATATTAAGTAAAAAACTAACTTGTGTCTTTGCAAACATTGCAAAATATATTTTTTCTAGTAAAACTCACAAAGATACATAACTAAAGGCATTATTAGCCATTTTGCATGTGTGGTTTAGGACTTATGTTTAAATAACCGTCAGATTGAGTGTGACAGTATACTGTCATAGTGAGTAAAACCCATATTTTGTAATTGCAAACCTTATGAAAACAAATGATTCTACTAACACTCACATGGATACAATATTACAGGCATTTTTAGACATAATGCATGTTTGGTTTTGGAGTAATGTTTATATAACTTTCATATTTAGTATGACAATAATACTGTCATATTGAATAAAAAAAACTAACTTGTATCTGTACAAACCTTAAAAAATATTTTTTTCCCCCAGTAAAACTCACAAAGAGACATTTCTCCAGGCATTATTAGCCATTGTGCACATGTGGTTTAGGAGTTATGTTTAAATAAATGTCAAATTGAATGTGGCAGTTATACTGTTATTATGAGTAAAACCTAATTTTTGTAAATGTTAACCATACCACAATACCTGATTCTGGTAAAACTCACATAGATTCAATATTACAGGCATTTTTAGACATTTTACATGTTTGGTTTAGAGTTGTGTTTGAATACATTTTTATTGCTTTTTTCATTAGGGCAAGTCCGACGGGCAGGAGGCCGCGGGGAAGACCCAGGACATATTGTGAGTGAAACCTAATTTTTGTAATTGTAAACCTTACCAAAATACCTGATTCTGGTAAAACTCACATAGATTCAATATTACATGCATTTTTAGACGGATTGCATGTTTGGTTTTGGAGTTATGATTATACACCTTTCATATTTAGTACGACAGTTATACTGTATATGACCATTGAGTAAAAAAAAACCCTAACTTGTGTCTTGCAAACCTTACAAAAGATTGTTATTCTAGTAAAGACTTAGCTCCAGTCCAGACTTTCTTTTTATTGTCATTCAAATTTGAACTTTACAGCACAGATAAGAACGAAATGTCGTAGTGCAGGATAAAAAAGCAATAAGGTGCATATTTCGATAAATAAATATATAAATACTATATATCTATATATATATATATATATATATATATATATATATATATATATATATATATATATAATAAATATATATAAATATATATAAATAGATAAATAGATTACTGTGCAGATAAATATATTGCACTTTTTCCACATGCGCCCACGTTTATGGGTGTATGTTATATTGTTTTTTTCATTCCAGCGAGTTAATTCATTTTGAGGGGAGTTGAGTAGATAATTTAATTATGATGTGTTCAAGAGTCTTACGGCCTGAGGGAAGAAGCTGTTACAGAAGCTGGAGGTTCTGCTTCGGAGGCTGCGGAACCTCTTTCTAGAGTCCAGCAGTGAAAACTGTCCTTGGTGGGGGTGGGAGGAGTCTTTGCAAATTTTCTGAGCCCTGGTCAGGCAGCACTTTTTGCGATCTCCTGGATAGGAGGAAGAGGAGTCCTGATGATCTTTTCCGCCGTCCTCACCACTCTCTGGAGATACTTCCAGTCTGAGGCACTGCAGGCTCCAGTCCAGACAGAGATGCTGTTAGGCAGCAGGCTCGCTATAACAAAGATACATCTCTCCAAGCATTATTAGCTATTTTGCAATTGTTGTTTAGGAGTTATGTTCAAATAACTGTCATAGTGAGTAAAACCTAAATTGTGTATTTGCAAACCTTTCAAAAACGACTGATTCTAGTCAAACTCACACAGATACAATATTGCAGGCATTTTTAGACATAATGCATGTTTGGTTTTGGAGTTATGTTTCTATAACTTTCATATGTATGACAGCTATACTGTTATATTTATTAAAAAAACACTAACTTTTGTCTTTACAAACCTTACAAAATATTGTTTTCCCAGTAAAACTCACAAAGATACATTTCAACAGTCATTATTAGACATTTTGCATGTGTGGTTTAGAAGTTATGTTTAAATAACTGTCATATGGAGTGTGACCGTAAACTCATAGTGAGTAAAACAAACTAACTTGTGTCTTTGCAAACTTTACAAAATATAATCATTCTAGTAAAACAAACAAAGATACATTTCTCCAAGCATTATTAGCCATTTTGCATTTGTTGGTTAGGAGTTATGTTTAAATAACTGTCAAAGTAAATAAAACCTGATTTTGGTATTTGAAAACCTTACAAAAACAACTGATTCTAGTAAAACTCACACAGATACAATATTACAGGCATTTTTAGACATAATACATGTTTGGTTTTGGAGTAATGTTTGGCGCAGTGGAAGAATGGCCGTGCGCAACCCGAGGGTCCCTGGTTCAATCCCCACCTAGTGCCAACCTCGTCATGTCCGTTGTGTCCTGAGCAAGACACTTCACCCTTGCTCCTGATGGGTGCTGGTTAGTGCCTTGGATGGCAGCTCCCTCCATCAGTGTGTGAATGTGTGTGTGAATGGGTAAATGTGGAAGTAGTGTCAAAGCGCTTTGAGTACCTTGAAGGTAGAAAAGCGCTATAAAAGGACAACCCATTTATTTATTTATTCATATATAGTAAGACAGCTATACTGTTATATTGAGTAAAAAAAAACTAACTTGTGTCTTTACAAACCTTACACAATATATTTTTTTCTAGTAAAACTCACAAAGAGACATTTCCCCAGGTATTATTAGCCATTGTGCATGTGTGGTTTAGGAGTTATGTTTAAATAAATGTCAAATTGAATGTGGCAGGTAAACTGTCATGAGTAAAACCAAATTTTTGTAATTGTAAACCTTACCAAAATACCTGATTCTGGTAAAACTCACATAGATATTCATATTCAATATTACATGCATTTTTAGACGGATTGCTTGTTTGGTTTTGGAGTTATGTTTTTACAACTTTCATATTTAGTATGACAGTTATACTGTCATATAGAGTAAAAAAACAACTAACTTGCGTCTTTGCAAACCTTACAAAATATCATTATTCTGGTAAAGACTTAGACTTTCTTTTTATTGTCATTCAAATTTGAACTTTACAGCACAGATAACACAATTTCGTTACATAAGCTCATGGTAGTGCAGGATAAAAAAGCAATAAGGTGCATATATAAATAAATATAAATAATAAATAAATATATATATAAAATAAATAAATATACTTAAATACATATAAATAAATAAAAAGATTACTGTGCAGATAAATATATTGCACTTTTTCCACATGCGCCCACGTTTATGGGTGTATGTTATATTGGGGTTTTTTTTTATTCCAGCGAGTTAATCCATTTTGAGGGGAGTTGAGGGGATAATATAATTGTACATGTATATGTGACAATAAGAGAGAAGGTGTAAATCTCGCGCCAGGCCGTACCCGTATCCGCAGCAGGTCTCCAAGGTGAACAGCCTCTTACGGCCTGAGGGAAGAAGCTGGAGGTTCTGCTTCGGAGGCTGGGGAACCTCTTTCTAGAGTCCAGCAGTGAAAACAGTCCTTGGTGGGGGTGGGAGGAGTCTTTGCAAATTTTCTGAGCCCTGGTCAGGCAGCGCGTTTTGCGATCTCCTGGATAGGAGGAAGAGGATTCCTGAAGATCTATTCCGCCGTCCTCACCACTCTCTGGAGAGACTTCCAGTCTGAGGCACTGCAGGCTCCAGTCCAGACAGAGATGCTGTTGGTCAGCAGGCTCTCTATAACAAAGATACAGTTCTCCAAAAATGAAAAACATTTATGACAGGCAACCCACTAGTAAACCAAGATGAACTGGAACTCAGTGCTAATTCTTGGCATTTCTTCACAAGAGTCCATGCATGATGCTACGTCCTCAACAAGGGTTCATAAATGATGTCAATTTCCTCCTCTAGGATGACAAAGTCATGACATGCATTTAGGAAAGCAACTTCAACTTCAAGGTGTTTACTTTTGGGGACAGTTTGAATCCATCCAGCTCCAGCAGGAGTTTTTGGAAGACTTCAAAAGTGTAGCGCAAAGTGGGAGGGTATGCAAAGTTCAGGGCATAAATCAGTCCCATGAGCAGTGAGCAAGCTTTTGCAGTACTGTTGCACCCTGGCAAAATCTCATGGCCTTCCACAAGGATGGAGACATCAACTGGATCCTCATCAGCACCGTGGACGACGAGTATTTTGAGGATGTGGTTACTGACATCACTCCGGCTGTCCTCCTGCATACAATTTACAACAAAAAAGAAGAATGTTATTGAGAAACAAATAATAGAACTGCATGAATCATTCAAAGTGACTTCATTATCAGGGAAGAATGAACACAAGAATATATGTTCCTTTGTCTGCTTTCCTCTTAACTTTAACATTAAATTAACCTGTGTCATTAAACAATATTTTTAAATGATTAAAATAATGCTATACCAAGCAGTCTTCAAAAAGTTCCTCTTCCTTCTCGCCAAGGTACAGTATAAGGCTGCGGATAATGGTTTCACGCCTCATCTCAATGCTCTGTTTCTGTGAACAGATTAAGAACATGAACATAACCATTATACATACACAATGAACTGTCAAGTGAAAACACAAGTGCATATATTTGCTCGTGTTTAAGTGCATGGACCCAGAGTGTGCAAGGGCATGGAATCTACCAAGTGTGAGGCTTGTCCTGTATGTGTATACTGTATGTGTCTGAGTGAGAAAAAAAGTAGGTCCAGCTCCCTGTAAAACATACTGTATGAACAAGCAAAACAAGCACACCTGACTCAGTCTGTCCAGGAGCGGCCTCATCTTGATCCCCACGGCACCTCCCTTGCACAAAGTCCACTGGCTCCTCCAAAGGGCACCCTGAAAATGAAGAGACACAATTTGTGGTATTAAAACAATGGTCTAAAATATTCAACCACAATTTTAATATTACATTATGATGGATGAATAAGGGAAAATAACAAAGCAATATAATGCATACATTATTTTCTACTTGCCTGAATTATGAGAATAATGTTCTGTTCTGATTTGCTTCCTGTTGATGGAAAAATATTTCAATAAGAAATAAACTACATCATAAACATTAATGAACATTTTGTTTTGTCTAGCTAAATAAAACAATTAACACATGACAGATTTATTTGCGAGTAGAAGTTGTAATGAACAATCCATTCTTTCATTGAATTACAAAAACATGTTGCTGTGGGCTTCACACCGATAGCTAGCTTCTTGTCAAAAAAAAAGAAAGGAAAGAAAACTGCCAGCAAAGTCTCTTTGTAATCGCAAGCTGATGCTCTCAAAGACCTCTGGCGCTTCTGTCAGTAAATGTGTGTTTTAAAAACCTATTCTTGGGCATTTCTCCCAAACATTCAGCAGTATCGCCCCCTCATTCCCAATGCACATTAATTAACATTAATTCACTAACGTTAACGTTACTTCAGTGTCACCGCCAAAAGTTTTACAGAGAACAATACATGTTCTACTATGTTGACGTCAGTTGATAAAAGTTATACCGTTAGGTTGGTGGTTTTTTAATATCCTAACTTTATTTAGTTAACTTTAGTTTTTATCAGGAAAAACTGTAGCCCTCCCACTTGGTCCGTGCTGGCCTGTGCCGCGAAAAAAGCAATAAAAATGTATTCCAACATATTTCCTAAACCAACAATGCAAAATGTCTAAAAATGTCTGTAATACTATATCCATGTGAGTTTTAATAGAATCAGTTGTTTTAGTAAGGTTTGCAAAAACAAAAATTAGGTTTTACTCTTTATGAAAGTAAACTGTCACAATCAATATTACAGTTTTTTAATCATAACTCCTAAACTACTAATGTAAAATGGCTAATAATGTTTGAAATAATGGATCCTTGGGAGTTTTCCTCGAAACATATGCTTTCTTAAGACTTGCAAACACAAAAAGTATTTTTTTTACTCAATATGACAGTAATGTTCTTAAAATCCTGAGATAATGCGAAAAAAGCAATAAAAATGTATTCAATCATAATTTCTAAACTAAACATGCAAAATGTGTAAAAATGCCTGTATTATTGAATCCATGTGAGTTTAACTAGAATAGGATGTTTTAGTAAGGTTTGCACAAACAAAAATTAGGTTTTACTCTTTATGAAAGTAAACTGTCACACTCAATATGACATTTATTTAATCATAACTCCTAAACTACACATGCAAAATGTCTAATGATAACTCAAATAATGCATTCTACGGAGTTTTACTCGAAACATATGCTTTTTGAAATCTTGCAAACACAAAAAGTAGTTTTTTTACTCAATATGACAGTAATATTCCTAAAATACTAAGATAATGCAAAAAAAGCAATGAAAATATATTCAATCATATTTCCTAAATCAAACATGCAAAATGTATAAAAATGCCTGTAATATTGAATCCATGTGAGTTTTACTAGATTAGGTTGTGGTTGAAATATTTGCAAACACAAAAATTAGGTTTTTTTTCACCATGACAATGTACAATCAATATGACAGTAAATTAAACATAACTCCTAAACTACACTTAAAAATGAGCTAATATTGCCTGAATAATGCATTCTTGTGAGTTTTACTCGAACATATGCTTTTTTAAGGCTTGCAAACACAAAAAGTAGTTTTTATTCAACATGACAGTAATGTTCTTAAAATTCTGAGATAATGCGAAAAAAGCAATAAAAATGTATTCCAACATAATTCCTAAACCAACAATGCAAAACGTCTAAAAATGCCTGTAATATTAAATCCATGTGAGTTTTACTAGAATCAGTTGTTTTAGTAAGGTTTGCAAAAACAAAAATTAGGTTTTACTCTTTTTGAAAGTAAACTGTCACAATCAATATGACAGTTTTGTAATCATAACTCCTAACTACACATGCAAAATGGCTAATGATGCCTCAAATAATGGATTCTACGGAGTTTTACTCTAAACATATGCTTTTTTAAATCTTGCAAACAAAAAAATTAGTTTTTTACTCAATATGACAGTTATATCCCTAAAATCCTGAGATAATGCGAAAAAAGCAATAAAAATGTATTCAATCATAATTTCTGAACTAAACATGCAAAATTTGTAAAAATGCCTGTAATATTGAATCCATGTGAGTTTTCCTAGAATCGGTTGTTTGGAATTTTTGCAAAAAAAAAAAATTAGGTTTTTTTCACCATGACAATGTACACTCAATATGACAGTAAATTAAACATAACTCCTAAACTACACTTAAAAATGAGCTAATATTGCCTGAAATAATGCATTCTTGTGAGTTTTACTCGAAACATATGCTTTTTTAAGGCTTGCAAACACAAAGAGTAGTTTTTACTCAATATGACAGTAATGTTCTTAAAATTCTGAGATAATGCGAAAAAAGCAATAAAAATGTATTCCAACATAATTCCTAAACCAACAATGCAAAATGTCTAAAAATGCCAGTAATATTAAATCCATGTGAGTTTTACTAGAATCAGTTGTTTTAGTAAGGTTTGCAAAAGCAAAAATTAGGTTTTACTCTTTATGAAAGTAAACTGTCACACTCAATAAGACAGTTTTTTAATCATAACTTCTAAACTACTCATGCAAAATGGCTAATAATGTTTGAAATAATGGATCCCTGGGAGTTTTCCTCGAAACATATGCTTTCTTAAGGCTTGCAAACACAAAAAGTATTTTTTTTACTCAATATGACAGTAATGTTCTTAAAATCCTGAGATAATGCGAAAAAAGCAATAAAAATGTATTCAATCATAATTTCTAAACTAAACATGCAAAATGTGTAAAAATGCCTGTATTATTGAATCCATGTGAGTTTAACTAGAATAAATTGTTTTAGTAAGGTTTGCAAAAACAAAAATTAGGTTTTTCTCTTTATGAAAGTAAACCGTCACACTCAATATGACATTTATTTAATCATAACTCCTAAACTACACATGCAAAATGTCTAATGATGCCTCAAATAATGCATTCTACGGAGTTTTACTCGAAACATATGCTTTTTCAAATCTTGCAAACACAAAAAGTAGTTTTTTACTCAATATGACAGTAATATTCCTAAAATACTGAGATAATGCGAAAAAAGCAATGAAAATATATTCAATCATATTTCCTAAATCAAACATGCAAAATGTGTAAAAATGCCTGTAATATTGAATCCATGTGAGTTTTACTAGATTAGGTTGTGTTTGAAATATTTGCAAACACAAAAATTAGGTTTTTTTCCCCATGACAATGTACACTCAATATGACAGTAAATTAAACATAACTCCTAAACTATACTTAAAAATGAGCTAATATTGCCTGAATAATGCATTCTTGTGAGTTTTACTCGAACATATGCTTTTTTAAGGCTTGCAAACACAAAAAGTAGTTTTTATTCAATATGACAGTAATGTTCTTAAAATTCTGAGACAATGCGAAAAAAACAATAAAAATGTATTCCAACATAATTCCTAAACCAACAATGCAAAACGTCTAAAAATGCCTGTAATATTAAATCCATGTGAGTTTTACTAGAATCAGTTGTTTTAGTAAGGTTTGCAAAAACAAAAATTAGGTTTTACTCTTTTTGAAAGTAAACTGTCACAATCAATATGACAGTTTTGTAATCATAACTCCTAACTACACATGCAAAATGGCTAATGATGCCTCAAATGATGCATTCTACGGAGTTTTACTCTAAACATAAGCTTTTTTAAATCTTGCAAACACAAAAATTAGTTTTTTACTCAATATGACAGTTATATCCCTAAAATCCTGAGATAATGCGAAAAAAGCAATAAAAATGTATTCAATCATAATTTCTAAACTAAACATGCAAAATTTGTAAAAATGCCTGTAATATTGAATCCATGTGAGTTTTCCTAGAATCGGTTGTTTTAGTAAGGTTTGCAAAAGCAAAAATTAGGTTTTACTCTTTATGAAAGTAAACTGTCACACTCAATAAGACAGTTTTTTAATCATAACTTCTAAACTACTCATGCAAAATGGCTAATAATGTTTGAAATAATGGATCCCTGGGAGTTTTCCTCGAAACATATGCTTTCTTAGGCTTGCAAACACAAAAAGTATTTTTTTTACTCAATATGACAGTAATGTTCTTAAAATCCTGAGATAATGCGAAAAAAGCAATAAAAATGTATTCAATCATAATTTCTAAACTAAACATGCAAAATGTGTAAAAATGCCTGTATTATTGAATCCATGTGAGTTTAACTACAATAAATTGTTTTAGCAAGGTTTGCAAAAACAAAAATTATGTTTTACTCTTTATGAAAGTAAACTGTCACACTCAATATGACATTTATTTAATCATAACTCCTAAACTACACATGCAAAATGTCTAATGATGCCTCAAATAATGCATTCTACGGAGTTTTACTCGAAACATATGCTTTTTCAAATCTTGCAAACACAAAAAGTAGTTTTTTACTCAATATGACAGTAATATTCCTAAAATACTGAGATAATGCGAAAAAAGCAATGAAAATATATTCAATCATATTTCCTAAATCAAACATGCAAAATGTGTAAAAATGCCTGTAATATTGAATCCATGTGAGTTTTACTAGATTAGGTTGTGTTTGAAATATTTGCAAACACAAAAATTAGGTTTTTTTCACCATGACAATGTACACTCAATATGACAGTAAATTAAACATAACTCCTAAACTACACTTAAAAATGAGCTAATATTGCCTGAATAATGCATTCTTGTGAGTTTTACTCGAACATATGCTTTTTTAAGGCTTGCAAACACAAAAAGTAGTTTTTATTCAATATGACAGTAATGTTCTTAAAATTCTGAGACAATGCGAAAAAAACAATAAAAATGTATTCCAACATAATTCCTAAACCAACAATGCAAAACGTCTAAAAATGCCTGTAATATTAAATCCATGTGAGTTTTACTAGAATCAGTTGTTTTAGTAAGGTTTGCAAAAACAAAAATTAGGTTTTACTCTTTTTGAAAGTAAACTGTCACAATCAATATGACAGTTTTGTAATCATAACTCCTAACTACACATGCAAAATGGCTAATGATGCCTCAAATGATGCATTCTACGGAGTTTTACTCTAAACATATGCTTTTTTAAATCTTGCAAACACAAAAATTAGTTTTTTACTCAATATGACAGTTATATCCCTAAAATCCTGAGATAATGCGAAAAAAGCAATAAAAATATATTCAATCATAATTTCTAAACTAAACATGCAAAATTTGTAAAAATGCCTGTAATATTGAATCCATGTGAGTTTTCCTAGAATCGCTTGTGTTTGAAATTTTTGCAAAAAAAAAAAATTACGTTTTTTTCACCATGACAATGTACACTCAATATGACAGTAAATTAAACATAACTCCTAAACTACACTTAAAAATGAGCTAATATTGCCTGAAATAATGCATTCTTGTGAGTTTTACTCGAAACATATGCTTTTTTAAGGCTTGCAAACACCAAAAGTAGTTTTTACTCAATATGACAGTAATGTTCTTAAAATTCTGAGATAATGCGAAAAAAGCAATAAAAATGTATTCCAACATAATTCCGAAACCAACAATGCAAAATGTCTAAAAATGCCAGTAATATTAAATCCATGTGAGTTTTACTAGAATCAGTTGTTTTAGTAAGGTTTGCAAAAGCAAAAATTAGGTTTTACTCTTTATGAAAGTAAACTGTCACACTCAATATGACTGTTTTTTAATCATAACTTCTAAACTACTCATGCAAAATGGCTAATAATGTTTGAAATAATGGATCCTTGGGAGTTTTCCTCGAAACATATGCTTTCTTAAGGCTTGCAAACACAAAAAGTATTTTTTTTTACTCAATATGACTGTAATGTTCTTAAAATCCTGAGATAATGCGAAAAAAGCAATAAAAATGTATTCAATCATAATTTCTAAACTAAACATGCAAAATGTGTAAAAATGCCTGTATTATTGAATCCATGTGAGTTTAACTAGAATAAATTGTTTTAGTAAGGTTTGCAAAAACAAAAATTAGGTTTTTCTCTTTATGAAAGTAAACTGTCACACTCAATATGACATTTATTTAATCATAACTCCTAAACTACACATGCAAAATGTCTAATGATGCCTCAAATAATGCATTCTATGGAGTTTTACTCGAAACATATGCTTTTTCAAATCTTACAAACACAAAAAGTAGTTTTTTACTCAATATGACAGTAATATTCCTAAAATACTGAGATAATGCGAAAAAAGCAATAAAAATGTATTCAATCATAATTTCTAAACTAAACATACACAATGTGTAAAAATGCCTGTAATATTGAATCTATGTGAGTTTTACTAGAATCAGTTGTTTTAGTAAGGTTTGCAAAAACAAAAATTAGGTTTTACTCTTTATGAAAGTAAACTGTCACAATCAATATGACAGTTTTGTAATCATAACTCCTAACTACACATGCAAAATGGCTAATGATGCCTCAAATAATGCATTCTACGGAGTTTTACTCTGAACATATGCTTTTTTAAATCTTGCAAACACAAAAAGTAGTTTTTTACTCAATATGACAGTTATATCCCTAAAATCCTGAGATAATACGAAAAAAGCAATAAAAATGTATTCAATCATAATTTCTAAACTAAACATGCAAAATTTGTAAAAATGCTGTAATATTGAATCCATGTGAGTTTTCCTAGAATCGGTTGTTTGAAATTTTTGCAAAAAAAAAAAAATTAGGTTTTTTTCACCATGACAAGAACACTCAATATGACAGTAAATAAACATAACTCCTAAACTACACATAAAAATGAGCTAATATTGCCTGAACTAATGCATTATTGTGAGTTTTACTCGAAACATATGCTTTTTTAAGGCTTGCAAACACAAAAAGTAGTTTTTTACTCAATATGACAGTAATGTTCTTAAAATCCTGAGATAATGCGAAAAAAGCAATAAAAATGTATTCCAACATAATTCCTAAACCAACAATGCAAAATGTCTAAAAATGCCTGTAATATTAAATCCATGTGAGTTTTACTAGAATCAGTTGTTTTTATAAGGTTTGCAAATACAATAATTAAGTTTTACTCTATATGAGAGTATAATGTTACATTTAATATGACAGTTATTTAAACATAACTCCTAAACTACAAATGCTAAATGGCTAATGATGCCTGTAATAATGCATCCTTAGGAGTTTTACTCGAAAAATATGCTTTTTTTTAATCCTTGCAAACACAGAAAGTAGTTTTTACTCAATGTGACAGTAAAAGCAATAAAAATGTGTGTAATATTCTTAAAATCCTGAGATAATATGAAAAAAGCAATACAAATGTGTTCCATCATAATTTCTAAACCAAACATGCGAAATGTGTAAAAATGCCTGTAATATTGAATCCATGTGAGTTTTACTAGAATCAGTTGTTTTTGTAAGGTTTTACTTACTATGACAGTTATTTAAACTCTATGTATCTTTGTGAGTTTTACTAGAAAAATATATTTTGAATGTTTACAAAAACAAAAGTTAGTTTTTTTTTTTACTCAATATGATAGTATAACTGTCATACTAAATCCATCCATTTTCTTCCGCTTATCCGAGGTCGTGTTGCGGGGGCTGCAGCCTAAGCAGAGAAGCCCAGCTACTTCGTCCAGCTATTCTCGGGGGATCCCGAGGCGTTCCCAGGCCAGCCAGCTGATATAATTTTCCCAATGTGTCCTGTGTCTTCCCCGTGGCTTCCTGCCGTTTGGACTTGCCTTAACGAAAAAAGCAATACTAATGGTTTCAAACACAACTCCTAAACAACACATGTAAAATGTCTAAAATGCCTTTATTATTGAATTTATGTGAGTTTTACAAGAATCAGTTGTTTTTGTAAGGTTTGCAAATACAAAAATTAGGTTTTACACTTAACTTTATAACTCAATATGTGCGGCAGTTATACTACCACACTCAAAATGACAGTTATTTAAACATAACTCTAAACTACCCATGACCATTTTCTAATAATGCATGAAGAAATGTATCTTTGTGAGTTTTACTAGTAACATTTTCTTTTGTAAGGTTTGCAAAGACACGAGTTAGTTTTTTTTTACTCACTTTGACAGTATACTGTCACACTCAATTTCAGTTATTTAAACATAACTCCTAAACCACACATACAAAATGGCTAATAATGCCTGTAGAAATGTATCTTTGTGAGTTTTACTGGGAAACAATATTTTGTAAGGTTTGTACAGACACAAGTTAGTTGTTTTTTTTTTACTCAATATGACAGTATTACTGTAATACTAATAATGAAAGTTATATAAACACAACTCCAAAACCAAACATGCATTATGTCTAAAAATGACTGTGATATTGTATCTGTGAGTTTTACTAGAATCAATTGTTTTTGTAAGGTTTGCAAATACAAAATTTAGGTTTTACTCACTTGACAGTTATTTAAACATAAATCCTAATCCACAAATGCAAATAGCTAATAATGCTTGGAGAACTGTATCTTTGTTATAGAGAGCCTGCTGACCAACAGCATTTCTGTCTGGACTGGAGCCTGCAGTGCCTCAGACTGGAAGTCTCTCCAGAGAGTGGTGAGGACGGCGGAAAAGATCTTCAGGAATCCTCTTCCTCCTATCCAGGAGATCGCAAAAACTGCTGCCTGACCAGGGCTCAGAAAATTTGCAAAGACTCCTCCCACCCCCACCAAGGACTGTTTTCACTGCTGGACTCTAGAAAGAGGTTCTGCAGCCTCCAAAGCAGAACCTCCAGCTTCTTCCCTCAGGCCGTAAGACTTTTGAACGCATTATAATTAAATTATCCCCTCAACTCCCCTCAAAATGGATTAACTCGCTGGAATAAAAAAAACCC
This sequence comes from Nerophis lumbriciformis, assembly GCF_033978685.3. Taxonomy (NCBI): domain Eukaryota; kingdom Metazoa; phylum Chordata; class Actinopteri; order Syngnathiformes; family Syngnathidae; genus Nerophis; species Nerophis lumbriciformis. The sequence continues at coordinate 19,184,796 of NC_084552.2, read as the reverse complement.
CAATATAACATACACCCATAAACGTGGGTGCATGTGGAAAAAGTGCAATATATTTATCTGCACAGTAATCTTTTTATTTATTTATTTTATATATATATTTATTTATTATTGATATTTATTTATATATGCACCTTATTGCTTTTTTATCCTGCACTACCATGAGCTTATGTAACGAAATTGTGTTATCTGTGCTGTAAAGTTAAAATTTGAATGACAATAAAAAGAAAGTCTAAGTCTTTACCAGAATAATGATCTTTTGTAAGGTTTGCAAAGACGCAAGTTAGTTGTTGTTTTTTACTCAATATGACAGTATAACTGTCATACTAAATATGAAAGTTGTAAAAACATAACTCCAAAACCAAACAAGCAATCCGTCTAAAAATGCATGTAATATTGAATCAATGGGAGTTTTACCAGAATCAGGTATTTTGGTAAGGTTTACAATTACAAAAATTTGGTTTTACTCATGACAGTATACCTGCCACATTCAATTTGACATTTATTTAAACATAACTCCTAAACCACACATGCACAATGGCTAATAATACCTGGGGAAATGTCTCTTTGTGAGATTTACTAGAAAACATATATTGTGTAAGGTTTGTAAAGACACAAGTTAGTTTTTTTTTACTCAATATAACAGTATAGCTGTCTTACTATATATAAATAAATGGGTTGTACTTGTTTAGCACTTTTCTACCTTCAAGGTACTCAAAGCGCTTTGACACTACTTCCACATTTACCCATTCACACACACATTCACACACTGATGGAGGGAGCTGCCATGCAAGGCGCTAACCAGCACCCATCAGGAGCAAGGGTGAAGTGTCTTGCTCAGGACACAACGGACATGACGAGGTTGGCACTAGGTGGGGATTGAACCAGGGACCCTCGGGTCGCGCACGCCAAACATTACTCCAAAACCAAACATGTATTATGTCTAAAAATGCCTGTAATATTGTATCTGTGTGAGTTTTACTAGAATCAGTTGTTTTTGTAAGGTTTTCAAATACCAAAATTAGGTGTTTTTTACTTTGACAGTTATTTAAACATAACTCCTAACCAACAAATGCAAAATGGCTAATAATGCTTGGAGAAATGTCTCTTTGTTTGTTTTACTAGAATGATTATATTTTCTAAAGTTTGCAAAGACACAAGTTAGTTTGTTTTACTCACTATGACTTTACGGTCACACTCCATATGACAATTATTTAAACATAACTTCTAAACCACACATGCAAAATGTCTAATAATGCCTGTTGAAATGTATCTTTGTGAGTTTTAATGGGAAAACAATATTTTGTAAGGTTTGTAAAGACACAAGTTAGTGTTTTTTTATTAAATATAACAGTATAGCTGTCATACATATGAAAGTTATAGAAACATAACTCCAAAACCAAACATGCATTATGTCTAAAAATGCCTGCAATAATGTATCTGTGTGAGTTTTACTAGAATCAGTTGTTTTTGAAAGGTTTGCAAATACAAAATTTAGGTTTTACTCACTATGACAGTTATTTGAACATAACTCCTAAACAACAAATGCAAAATAGCTAATAATGCTTGGAGAGATGTATCTTTGTTATAGCGAGCCTGCTGACCAACAACAGCATCTCTGTCTGGACTGGAGCCTGCAGTGCCTCAGACTGGAAGTATCTCCAGAGAGTGGTGAGGACGGCGGAAAAGATCATCAGGACTCCTCTTCCTCCTATCCAGGAGATCGCAAAAAGTGCTGCCTGACCAGGGCTCAGAAAATTTGCAAAGGCTCCTCCCACCCCCACCAAGGACAGTTTTCACTGCTGGACTCTAGAAAGAGGTTCCGCAGCCTCCGAAGCAGAACCTCCAGCTTCTGTAACAGCTTCTTCCCTCAGGCCGTAAGACTCTTGAACACATCAACTCCCCTCAAAATGAATTAACTTGCTGGAATGAAAAAAACAATATAACATACACCCATAAACGTGGGCACATGTGGAAAAATTGTAATATATTTATCTGCACAGTAATCTATTTATCTATTTATATATATTTATATATATATATATATATATATATATATATATATATATATATATATATATATATATATATATATATATATAGTATTTATATTTTTATTTATCGAAATATGCACCTTATTGCTTTTTTATCCTGCACTACGACATTTCGTTCTTATCTGTGCTGTAAAGTTCAAATTTGAATGACAATAAAAAGAAAGTCTAAGTCTAAGTCTAAGTCTTTACTAGAATAACGATTTGCAAAGACACAAGTTAGGTTTTTTTTTTTACTCAATGGTAACATACAGTATAACTGTCATACTAAATATGAAAGGTGTATAATTATAACTCCAAAACCAAACATGCAATCCGTCTAAAAATGCATGTAATATTGAATCTATGTGAATTTTACCAGAATCAGGTATTTTGGTAAGGTTTACAATTACAAAAATTAGGTTTCACTCACAATGTGTCCTGGGTCTTCCCCGCGGCTTCCTGCCCGTCGGACTTGCCCTAATGAAAAAAGCAATAAAAATGTATTCAAACACAACTCTAAACCAAACATGTAAAATGTCTAAAAATGCCTGTAATATTGAATCTATGTGAGTTTTACCAGAATCAGGAATTGTGGTATGGTTAACATTTACAAAAATTAGGTTTTACTCATAATAACAGTATAACTGCCACATTCAATTTGACATTTATTTAAACATAACTCCTAAACCACATGTGCACAATGGCTAATAATGCCTGGAGAAATGTCTCTTTGTGAGTTTTACTGGAAAAATAATATTTTTTAAGGTTTGTACAGAAACAAGTTAGTTTTTTTTATTCAATATGACAGTATTATTGTCATACTAAATATGAAAGTTATATAAACATTACTCCAAAACCAAACATGCATTATGTCTAAAAATGCCTGTAATATTGTATCCATGTGAGTGTTAGTAGAATCATTTGTTTTCATAAGGTTTGCAATTACAAAATATGGGTTTTACTCACTATGACAGTATACTGTCACACTCAATCAGACGGTTATTTAAACATAAGTCCTAAACCACATGCAAAATGGCTAATAATGCCTTTAGTTATGTATCTTTGTGAGTTTTAATAGAAAAAATGTATTTTGTAATGTTTGCAAAGACACAAGTTAGTTTTTTACTTAATATGACAGTATAACTGGCATACTAAATCCATCCATTTTCTTCCTGCTTATCCGAGGTCAGGTTGCGGGGGCAGCAGGCTAAGCAGAGAAGCCCAGACTTTCCTCTCCCCAGCCACTTCGTCCAGCTCTTCTCGGGGGATCCCGAGGCATTTTCAGGCCAGCCAGGTGACATAAATAGATAGATAGATAGATAGATAGTACTTTATTGATTCCTTTAGGAGAGTTCCCTCAGGAAAATTTAAATTCCAGCAGTAGTGTACAAAATTGTAAAAAGTGAAAAGTAAATAATGGGGGTATAAATTGAAACAAAATAGAAACTAATTACAATAGAATAAAAATAAAAAGCAACAATGAGAATAAAAATATAACAGTAAAATAAGAATATAACAAGAAAAACTAGGCAGTAGTGACCATGTTTTGAAAAAATATTGCACTCTTATTGATTTGCATCCCCTGTCATCCTAGTAGCCCCCCTCCCCCCAGAGAAGAGTTGTACAGTCTAATGCGTGTGGGACAAAGGACAGCCGCCTCAGGAAGTACAGCTCTGTCCTTTCCTGTACAAGTGGTCTGTGTTAACAGTCTAGTCCAGCTTATTGTCCACCCACACCCCAAGGTACTTGAATGATAGTCTTCCCAATGTGTCCTGGGTCTTCCCCGTGGCCTCCTGCTGGTCGGCATTGCCCTAACGAAAATAGCAATAAAAAATGTATTAAAAAAAAACTCCTAAACCAAACATGTAAAATGTCTAAAAATGCCTGTAAAATTGAATCTATGTTTTACTAGAATCAGTTGTTTTTATAAGGTTTGCATATACAAAATTAGGTTTTACACATAATGACAGTATAACTGCCACACTCAATATGACAGTTATTTAAACATAACTCCTAAACCACACATGAAAAATGTCTAATAATGCGTGAAGAAATGTATCTTTGTGATTTTTATTAGAAACATTTTCTTTTGTGAGGTTTGCAAAGACACAAGTTAGTTTTTTTTACTCAATATGACAGTGTAACTGCCACACTCACTATGACAGTTATTTAAACATAACTCCTGAACTCATACTTGCTAACATTGAGACCTCCGATTTCAAGAGGTGGGGGTGGGGAAGGCGTGGTCAGGGGTGGGGTGGGGGCGTGGTTGGGGGTGTGGTTAAGAGGGGAGGAGTATATTTAGAGCTAGAATTCACCAAGTCAAGTATTTCATATATATATATATATATATATATATAAATATATATATATATATATATATATATATATATATATATATATATATATACATATATATATATATACATATATATATATATATATATATACACACACACATATATAAGAAAAACTTGACTTTCAGTGAATTCTAACTATATATATATATATATATATATATATATATATATATATATATATATATATATATATATATATATATATATATATATATATATATATATATATATACTTGAATTTCAGTTTTCATTTATTTACACATATACACACACATAACACTCATCTACTCATTGTTGAGTTAAGGGTTGAATTGTCCATCCTTGTTCTATTCTCTGTCACTATTGTTATAACCATGCTTAACACCCTCTCTGATGATGCATTGCTGTGTGGCACGCACAAAAGTGCTTTCATCAAATGCACGAGAGTCTGGAATTTTCCATCCCTCCCGAGCATGGCCAAAAACAGGTCAATCTTTGCTTCCTGAGGAAGATCTTCACTGCCAAGCACTTGGTATTCCACTACTTCGTCCCGGAGGCTATCCAGGTCCAATCGCAGCTGCGGCTTGGAACTTATAAGCGTGTTTCTTCAACTTACTCGTCGTCGGCGTTGCCATGGCTGTATCTTCCGCGTTCTTCTGCTTTGTCTCCTTGTTGTGTGCTCAGTTGTGCACTGCACTCTCTAAAAGCCCTGGATGTTATTGTCACATATGCATGTACAGTAGATGGCAGTATTGCCCTGTTTAAAGAGTGTCACAACATTGCTGTTTACGGCAGACAAACTGCTTTACGGTAGACGAAAACGTGACTGCTGTTGTTTTGTGTTGTTACCACGCTGGGAGGACGTTAATGAAACTACCTAACAATAAACCCACATAAGAAACCAAGAACTCGCCCTCGAACATTCTACAGTTATAACGTGATTGGGCAGGCATGCTGTTTATATCATGGGAAAGCAGACGTGAATACAGGCTGTCCTCACTCAGATCAGCCTGAATTTCGGGAGATTTTCGGGAGAAAATTTGTCCCGGGAGGTTTTCGGGAGAGGCGCTGAATTTCGGGAGTCTCCTGGAAAATCCAGGAGTATTGGCAAGTATGCCTAAACTACACATAAAAAATGGCTAATAATGCCTGAAATAAGGCATTCTTGTGAGTTTTACTCGAAACATATGCTTTTTTAAGGCTTGCAAACACAAAAAGTATTTGTTTTCCTCAATATGACAGTAAAGTTCTTAAAATCCTGAGATAATGCGAAATAAGCAAAAACAATGTATTCCATCATAATTCCTACACCAAATAAGCAAAATGTCTAAAAATGCCTGTAATATTGAATCTGTGTGAGTTTTACTAAAATCAGTTGTTTTGGTAAGGTTTACAAATACAAAAATGAGGTTTTACTCTTTATGACAGTTATATAAACATAACATCCAGCCATCCATTTTCTTCCGCTTATCCGAGGTCGGGTCGCGGGGGCTGCAGCCTAAGCAGGGAAGCCCAGACTTTCCTCTCCCCAGCCACTTCGTCCAGCTCCTCCCGGGGGATCCTCGGGCGTTCCCAGGCCAGCCAGGAGAGATAAGCTTCCCGTTTCCTGGGTCTTCCTGGGCCTCCTACCGGTCGGACGTGCCCGAAACACCTCCCTAGGGAGGCGTTCGGGTGGCATCCTGACCAGATGCCCGAACCACCTCATCTGGCTCCTCTCGAAATGGAGGAACAATGGCTTTACTTTGAGCTCCTCCCGGATGACAGAGCTTCTCACCCTATCTCTAAGGGAGAGCCCCGCCACCCGGCGGAGGAAACTCATTTCGGCCGCTTGTACCCGTGATGCTGTCCTTTCGGCCATGACACAAAGCTCATGACCATAAGTGAGGATGGGAACGTAGATCGACCGGTAAATCAAGAGCTTTGCCTTCCGGCTCAGCTCCTTCTTCACCACAACGGATCAATACAGCGTCCGCATTACTGAAGACGCCGCACCGTTCCGCCTGTCGATCTCACGATCCACTCTTCCCTCACTCGTGAACAAGACTCTGAGGTCCTTGAACTCCTCCACTTGGGGCAAGATCTCCTCCCCAACCCGGAGATGGCACTCCACCCTTTTCTGGGCGAGAACCATGGACTCGGACTTGGAGGTGCTGATTCACATCCCAGTCACTTCACACTCGTCTGCGAACCGATCCAGTGAGGGCTGAAGATCTTGCAAATAGCAGAGACCTAATCCTGCAGACACCAAACCGGATCCCCTCAACGCCCTGACTGCGCCTAGAATTCTGTCCATAAAGGTTATGAACAGAATCGGTGACAAAGGGCAGCCTTGGCGGAGTCCAACCCTCACTGGAAACGGGTCCGCATTGCCGGACCAAGCTCTGACTCTTGCAAAGGGAGCGAACCGCCACAATAAGACAGTCCGTTACCCCATACTCTCTAAGCACTACCCACAGGACTTCCAGGGGTAAATGGTCGAATGCCTTCTCCAAGTCCATAAAGCACATGTAGACTGGTTGGGCAAACTCCCATGCACCCTCAAGGACCCTGCCGAGAGTATAAAGCTGGTCCGCAGTTCCACGACCAGGACGTAAACCACACTGTTCCTCCTGAATCCGAGGTTCGACTATCCGGCGTAGCCTCTTCTCCAGTACACATGAATAGACCTTACCGGGAAGACTGAGGAGTGTGATCTCACGATAGTTGAAACACACCCTCTGGTTCCCCTTCTTAAAGAGAGGAACCACCACCCCTCCCAATCCAGAAGTACCGGCCCCGATGTCCACGCGATGTTGCAGAGTCTTGTCAACCAAGACAGCCCCACAGCATCCAGAGCCTTAAGGAACTCCGGACGGATCTCATCCACCCCCAGGGCGTTGCCATTGAGGAGCTTTTTAACTACCTTGGCATCCTCAGCCCCAGAAATAGGAAAGCCCACCACAGATTCCCCAGGCACTGCTTCCTCATAGGAAGACATGTTGGTGGGATTAAGGAGGTCTTCAAAGTATTCCCTCCACCGATCAATAACAGCTGCAGTAGAGGTCAGCAGCGCACCATCCTCACCATACACGGTGTTACAGTGCACTGCTCCCCCCCCTTGAGCCGGCGGATGGTGGTCCAGAATCGCTTCGAATCCGTCTGGAAGTCGTTTTCCATGGCTTCTCCAAACTCCTCCCATGTCCGAGTTTTTGCCTCTGCGACCGCTGAAGCCGCACTTCGCTTGGCCTGTCGGCTGCCTCTGGAGTCCCATGAGCCAAAAGGACCCGATAGGCTCTTTCTTCAGCTTGACGGCATCCCTCACTGCTGGTGTCCACCAGCGGGTTCTAGGATTACCGCCACGACAGGCACCAAACTCCTTGGGGCCACAGCCGGCTCGACAAGAGAGGCACGGAACATGGTCCACTCAGACTCAATGTCCAGCGCCTCCCTCGTGACATGTTCAAAGTTCTTCCGGAGGCGTTCCCAGCAAACCCTCACAATGCGTTTGGGCCTGCCAGGTCTGTCAGGCATCCTCCCCCACCATCGCAGCCAACTCACCACCAGGTGGTGATCGGTAGAAAGCTCCGCCCCTCTCTTCACCCGAGTGTCCAAAACATGAGACCGCAAATCCGATGACACAACTACAAAATCGATCATGGAACTGCGGCCTAGGGTGTCCTGGTGCCAAGTGCACATATGGACACCCTTATGTTTGAACTTGGTGTTTGTTATTGACAATCTGTGACGAGTACAAATGTCCAATAACAAAACACCACTCGGGTTCAGATCCGGGCGGCCATTCTTCCCAATCACGCCTCTCCAGGTTTCACTGTTGTTGCCAAGATGAGCGTTGAAGGCCCCCAGTAGAACGAGGGAATCACCCGGTGGAGCACTTTCCAGTACTCCCTCGAGTGAATCCAAAAAGGGTGGGTACTCTGAGCTGCCGTTTGGCGCGTAAGGCCAAACAACAGTCAGGACCCGTCCCCCCACCCGAAGGCGGAGGAAAGCTACCCACTGGTCCACTGGGTTGAACTCCAACGTGCAGGCTTTGAGCCGGGGGGCAACAAAAATTGCCACCCGAGCCCGTCGCCTCTCACGCAAGCATTATAACTCCAAAACAACAAATGCTAATAATGCTTGGAAAAATGTCTCTTTGTTAGTTTTACTAGAATAATAATCTTTTGTAAGGTTTGCAGACACAAGTTGTTGTTTTTTTACTCAATATGACAGTATAACTGTCATACTAAATATGAAAGTTGTATAAACATATCTCCAAAACCAAACATGCAATCCATCTAAAGATGCCTGTAATATTGAATCTATGAAAAATAGTTTTTTTTACTCAATATGACAGTATAACTGTCATACTAAATCCATCCATTTTCTTCCGCTTATCCGAGGTCGGGTTGCGGGGGCAGCAGCCTAAGCAGACTTCCCTCTCCCCAGCTACTTTGTCCAGCTCTTCTCGGGGGATCCCGAGGCGTTCCCAGGCCAGCCTGAGACATAGTTTTCCCAATGTGTCCTGGGTCTTCCCCGTGGCCTCCTGGTGATCGGACTTGCCCTAACGAAAAAAGCAATAAAAATGTATTCAAACATGTGAAATGTCTAAAAATGCCTGTAATATTGAATCTATGTGAGTTTTACTAGAATCAGTTGTTTTTGTAAGGTTTGCAAATACAAAAATTTGGTTTTACACATAATAACAGTATAACTGCCACATTCAATATGACATTTATTTAAACATATTTCCTAAACCACACATGAAAAATGTCTAATAATGCCTGGAAAAAATTATTTTTGTGAGTTTTACTGGAAAAACATAGTTTGTAATGTTTGTAAAGACACAAGTTATGTTTTACTCAAGATGACAGTATAACTGTCATAATACATATGAAAGTTATATAAACATAATTCCAAAACCAAACATGCATTATGTCTAAAAATACCTGTAAAATTGTATCAATGTGAGTTTTACTAGAATCATTTTTTGCGACTTGTCCGGGGTGTACACCGCCTTCCGCCCGATTGTAGCTGAGATAGGCTCCAGCGCCCCCTGCCACCCCAAAAGGGAATAAGAGGTAGAAAATTGATGGATGGGCATTTTTTGTTGTCCTTACTAAATCCATCCATTTTCTTCCGCTTAACCGAGGTTGGGTTGCGGGGGCAGCAGCCTAAACAGAGAAGCCCAGACTTCCCTCTCCCCAGCCACTTCTTCCAGCTCTTCTCGGGGGATCCTGAGGCGTTCCCAGGCCAGCCGGGAGACATAATCTTCCCAATGTGTCCTGGGTCTTCCCCGTGGCCTCCTGCCGGTCGGACTTGCCCTAAACACCTCCCTCGGGAGGCGTTCGGGTGGCATCCTGAGCGGATGCCCGAACCACCTCATCTGGCTCCTCTCAATGTGGAGGAGCAGCGCTTTACTCTGAGTTCCTCCCGGATGACAGAGCTTCTTATCCTATCTCTAAGGGAGAGACCCGCCACCCGGCGGAGGAAACTCAATTTGGCCGCTTGTACCCGGGATCTTGTCTTTTCGGTCATAACCATGACCATGGGTGCAGGATGGGAATGTAGATCGACCGGTAAATTTAGAGCTTTTAATTCTGGCTCAGCTCCTTCTTCACCACAATGGATCGATATAGCATCCTCATTACTGAAGACGCCGCACCGATCCGCCTGTGGATCTCATGATCCAATCTTCCCTCACTCGTGAACAAGACTCCTAGGTACTTGAACTCCTCCACTTGGGGCCATCTAGTATGTGCCATCGCCTCCTCAACTGGAAATGGCACCCCACCCTTTACCGGGCGAGAACCATGGACTCGGACTTGGAGGTGCTGATTCTCATCCCAGTCGCTTCATACTCGGCCATCCAATGAGAGCTGGAGATCCTGGCCAGTTGAAGCCATCAGGACCACATCAACTGCAAAAAGCAGAGACCTAATCCTGCAACCACCAAACCGGATCCCCTCAACGCCATGACTGCAATTCTGTCCATAAAAGTTAACAACAGAATCGGTGACAAAGGGCCCTACACTGATCATACAGGGAGCGACCCGCCACAATCAGACAGTCCGATACCCCATACTCTTGTCTTTGAGCCGGGGGGACAACAAGAATTGCCACCCCAGCCTCTCATTGCTTGCAACGCCATAGTGGAAGAGAGTCCAGCCCCTCTCGAGAGAACAGGTTCCTGTGCGTCGAAGTGAGTCCAACTATATCTAGCCGGAACTTCTCCACCTCGCACACCAGCTCAGGCTCCTTCCCTCCCAGCGAGGTGACATGTCACGTCAGAAGAGCTAGCTTTTGTAGCCGATGATCGGACTGCCAAGTGCCCTGCCTTCGGCTGCCGCTCAGCTCACACTGCACCCGACCTCTATAACCCAGCCCATGAGTGGTGAGCCCATTGGAGGAGGGAACCACGTTGCTTCATTGAGCTGAGCCAGCCAACAGGCGCTCGCCATCGTGCCCCACCTCTGGGCCTGGCTCCACAGGGGAGCCACGGTGACCCGCGTCCGGGCGAGGAAAAATCTAGGACCTCGATTTGTACTTTTCATAAAGGTCTTTCAGCTGCTCTTTGTCTGATCCCTCACCTAGGACCTATTTGTCTTGGGAGAGCCTACGATTGATTGATGCCTGAAATAATGCATCCTTGGGAGTTTTACTCAAAACATATGCTTTTTTAAATCTTGCAAACACAAAAAGTAGTTTTTTACTCAATGTGACAGTAATGTTCTTAAAATCCTGAGATAATACGAAAAAAGCAAAAACAAATGTATTCCATTATAATTCCTAAACCAAACATGCAAAATGTGTAAAAATGCCTGTAATATTGAATCAATGTATGTTTTACTAGAATCAGTTGTGTTTGAAAGGTTTGCAATTAGAAAAATTAGTTTTTTTTCACCATGACAATGTACACTCATTATGACAGTAAATTAAACATAACTCCTAAACTACACATAAAAATGAGCTAATATTGCCTGAAATAATGCATTCTTGTGAGTTTTACTCGAAACATATGCTTTTTTTAAGGCTTGCAAACACAAAAAGTAGTTTTTTACTCAATATGACAGTAATGTTCTTAAAATTCTGAGATAATGCAAAGATAGCAATAAAAATGTATTCCAACATATTTCCTAAACCAACAATGCAAAATGTCTAAAAATGCCTGTAATACTATATCCATGTGAGTTTTAATAGAATCAGTTGTTTTAGTAAGGTTTGCAAAAACAAAAATGAGGTTTTACTCTTTATGAAAGTAATCTGTCACAATCAATATGACAGTTTTTTAATCATAACTCCTAAACTACTAATGCAAAATGGCTAACAATGTTTGAAATAATGGATCCTTGGGAGTTTTCCTCGAAACATGTGCTTTTTTTTAAGGCTTGCAAACACAAAAAGTATATTTTTACTCAATATGACAGTAATGTTCTTAAAATCCTGAGATAATGCGAAAAAAGCAATGAAAATATATTCAATCATATTTCCTAAATCAAACATGCAAAATGTGTAAAAATGCCTGTAATATTGAATCCATGTGAGTTTTACTAGATTAGGTTGTTTGAAATTTTTGCAAATACAAAAATTAGGTTTTTTTCACCATGACAATGTACACTCAAAATGACAGTAAATTAAACATAACTCCTAAACTACACTTAAAATGAGCTAATGTTGCCTGAAATAATGCATTCTTGTGAGTTTTACTCGAAACATATGCTTTTTTAAGGCTTGCAAACACAAAAAGTAGTTTTTGCTCAAAATGACAGTAATGTTCTTAAAATTCTGAGATAATGCGAAAAAAGCAATAAAAATGTATTCCAACATAATTCCTAAACCAACAATGCAAAATGTCTAAAAATGCCAGTAATATTAAATCCATGTGAGTTTTACTAGAATCAGTTGTTTTAGTAAGGTTTGCAAAAGCAAAAATTAGGTTTTACTCTTTATGAAAGTAAACTGTCACACTCAATATGACAGTTTTTTAATCATAACTTCTAAACTACTCATGCAAAATGGCTAATAATGTTTGAAATAATGGATCCTTGGGAGTTTTCCACGAAACATGTGCTTTTTTTAAGGCTTGCAAACACAAAAAGTATATTTTTACTCAATATGACAGTAATGTTCTTAAAATCCTGAGATAATGCGAAAAAAGCAATGAAAATATATTCAATCATATTTCCTAAATCAAACATGCAAAATGTGTAAAAATGCCTGTAATATTGAATCCATGTGAGTTTTTACTAGATTAGGTTGTGTTTGAAATTTTTGCAAATACAAAAATTAGGTTTTTTTCACCATGACAATGTACACTCAATATGACAGTAAATTAAACATAACTCCTAAACTACACTTAAAAATGAGCTAATATTGCCTGAAATAATGCATTCTTGTGAGTTTTACTCGAAACATATGCTTTTTTAAGGCTTGCAAACACAAAAAGTAGTTTTTACTCAATATGACAGTAATGTTCTTAAAATTCTGAGATAATACGAAAAAAGCAATACAAATGTATTCCAACATAATTCCTAAACCAACAATGCAAAATGTCTAAAAATGCCAGTAATATTAAATCCATGTGAGTTTTACTAGAATCAGTGTTTTAGTGAGGTTTGCAAAAGCAAAAATTAGGTTTTACTCTTTATGAAAGTAAACTGTCACAATCAATATGACAGTTTTTTAATCATAACTCCTAAACTACTAATGCAAAATGGCTAACAATGTTTGAAATAATGGATCCTTGGGAGTTTTCCTCGAAACATGTGCTTTTTTTTAAGGCTTGCAACACAAAAAGTATATTTTTACTCAATATGACAGTAATGTTCTTAAAATCCTGAGATAATGCGAAAAAAGCAATGAAAATATATTCAATCATATTTCCTAAATCAAACATGCAAAATGTGTAAAAATGCCTGTAATATTGAATCCATGTGAGTTTTACTAGATTAGGTTGTTTGAAATTTTTGCAAATACAAAAATTAGGTTTTTTTCACCATGACAATGTACACTCAATATGACAGTAAATTAAACATAACTCCTAAACTACACTTAAAAATGAGCTAATGTTGCCTGAAATAATGCATTCTTGTGAGTTTTACTCGAAACATATGCTTTTTTAAGGCTTGCAAACACAAAAAGTAGTTTTTGCTCAATATGACAGTAATGTTCTTAAAATTCTGAGATAATGCGAAATAGCAATAAAAATGTATTCCAACATAATTCCTAAACCAACAATGCAAAATGTCTAAAAATGCCAGTAATATTAAATCCATGTGAGTTTTACTAGAATCAGTTGTTTTAGTAAGGTTTGCAAAAGCAAAAATTAGGTTTTACTCTTTATGAAAGTAAACTGTCACACTCAATATGACAGTTTTTTAATCATAACTTCTAAACTACTCATGCAAAATGGCTAATAATGTTTGAAATAATGGATCCTTGGGAGTTTTCCTCGAAACATGTGCTTTTTTTTAAGGCTTGCAAACACAAAAAGTATATTTTTACTCAATATGACAGTAATGTTCTTAAAATCCTGAGATAATGCGAAAAAAGCAATGAAAATATATTCAATCATATTTCCTAAATCAAACATGCAAAATGTGTAAAAATGCCTGTAATATTGAATCCATGTGAGTTTTACTAGATTAGGTTGTGTTTGAAATATTTGCAAATACAAAAATTAGGTTTTTTTCACCATGACAATGTACAATCAATATGACAGTAAATTAAACATAACTCCTAACTACACTTAAAAATGACCTAATATTGCCTGAAATAATGCATTCTTGTGAGTTTTACTCGAAACATATGCTTTTTTAAGGCTTGCAAACACAAAAAGTAGTTTTTACTCAATATGACAGTAATGTTCTTAAAATTCTGAGATAATGCGAAAAAAGCAATACAAATGTATTCCAACATAATTCCTAAACCAACAATGCAAAATGTCTAAAAATGCCAGTAATATTAAATCCATGTGAGTTTTACTGGAATCAGTTGTTTTAGTGAGGTTTGCAAAAGCAAACATTAGGTTTTTCTCTTTATGAAACTGTCACAATCAATATGACAGTTTTGTAATCATTATGACAGTTATATCCCTAAAATCCTGAGATAATGCGAAAAAAGCAATAAAAATGTATTCAATCATAATTTCTAAACTAAACATGGAAAATTTGTAAAAATGCCTGTAATATTGAATCCATGTGAGTTTTCCTGGAATCAGTTGTGTTTGAAATTTTTGCAAATAAAAAAATTTGGTTTTTTTCACCATGACAAGTACACTCAATATGACAGTAAATAAACATAACTCCTAAACTACACATAAAAATGAGCTAATATTGCCTGAAATAATGCATTATTGTGAGTTTCACTCGAAACATATGCTTTTTTAAGGCTTGCAAACACAAAAAGTAGTTTTTTACTCAATATAACAGTAATATTCCTAAAATCCTGAGATAATGCGAAAAAAGCAATAAAAATGTATTCCATCATAATTTCTAAACCAAACAGGCAAAATGTCTAAAAATAACTGTAATATTGAATTCATGTGAGTTTTACTAGAATGAGTTGTTTTTGTAAGGTTTGCAAATACAAAAATTAGGTTTTACTCTATATGTTACATTTATACATCAGTTATTTAAACATAACTCCTAAACTACAAATGCTAAATGGCTAATGGTGCCTCAAATAATGCATCCTTAGGAGTTTTACTCGAAAAATATGCTTTTTTTAATCCTTGCAAACACAGAAAGTAGTTTTTACTCAATGTGACAGTAATATTCTTAAAATCCTGAGATAATGCGAAAAAAGCAATAAAAATGTGTTCCATCATAATTTCTAAACCAAACATGCAAAATGTGTAAAAATGCCTGTAATATTGAATCCATGTGAGTTTTACTAGAATCAGTTGTTTTTGTAAGGTTTTACTTACTATGACAGTTATTTAAACTCTATGTATCTTTGTGAGTTTTACTAGAAAAAATATATTTTGAATGTTTACAAAAACAAAAGTTAGTTTTTTTTTACTCAATATGATAGTATAACTGTCATACTAAATCCATCCATTTTCTTCCGCTTATCCGAGGTCGTGTTGCGGGGGCTGCAGCCTAAGCAGAGAAGCCCAGCTACTTCGTCCAGCTCTTCTCGCGGGATCCCGAGGCGTTCCCAGGCCAGCCAGCTGTTATAATCTTCCCAATGTGTCCTGTGTCTTCCCCGTGGCTTCCTGCCGTTTGGACTTGCCTTAACGAAAAAAGCAATACTAATGTATTCAAACACAACTCCTAAACAAAACATGTAAAATGTCTAAAATGCCTTTAATATTGAATCTATGTGAGTTTTACAAGAATCAGTTGTTTTTGTAAGGTTTGCAAATACAAAAATTAGGTTTTACACTTAATTTTATAACTCAATATGTGTGGCAGTTATACTACCACACTCAAAATGACAGTTATTTAAACATAACTCCTAAACTACACATGACCATTTTCTAATAATGCATGAAGAAAGGTATCTTTGTGAGTTTTAATAGTAACATTTTCTTTTGTAAGGTTTGCAAAGACACGAGTTAGTTTTTTTTTACTCACTTTGACAGTATACTGTCACACTCAATTTCAGTTATTTAAACATAACTCCTAAACCACACATACAAAATGGCTAATAAAGCCTGTAGAAATGTATCTTTGTGAGTTTTACTGGGAAACAATATTTTGTAAGGTTTGTAAAGACACAAGTTAGTTTTTTTTTACTCAATATAACAGTATAACTGTCATACTATATATGAAAGTTATATAAACATAACTTCAAAACTACACATGAACATTTTCTAATAATGCATGAAGAAATGTATCTTTGTGAGTTTTACTAGTAAGGTCCAGCTCTTCTCGGGAGATCCCGAAGCGTTCCCAGGCCAGCCGGCTGACATAGTCTTCCCAATGTGTCCTGGGGCTTCCCCGTGGCCTCCTGCCGGTCGGACTTGCCCTAACAAAAAAAGCAATTAAAATGTATTCAAACACAACTCCTAAACCAAACATGTGAAATGTCTAAAATGCCTGCAATTTTACTAGAATCCGTTGTTTTTGTAAGGTTTGCAAATACAAAAATTAGGTTTAACACTTAATGACAGTATAACTGCCACACTCAATTTGACAGTTATTAAAACATAACTCCTAAACTACACATGAACATTTTCTAATAATGCATGAAGAAATGTATCTTTTGTTAGTTTTACTAGTAACATTTTCTTTTGTAAGCATTGCAAAGACACAAGTTAGTTTGTTTTACTCACTATGACTTTACTGTCACACTCAATATGACAGTTATTTAAACATAAATCCTAAACTGCACATGCAAAATGGCTAATAATGCCTGTAGAAATGTATCTTTGAGTTTTACTGGGAAAAATATTTTGTAAGGTTTCTAAAGACACAAGTTAGTTGTTGTTTTTTTACTCAATATGACAGTATTACTGTAATACTAAATATGAAAGTTATATAAACACAACTCCAAAACCAAACATGCATTATGTCTAAAAATGACTGTGATATTGTATCTGTGAGTTTTACTAGAATCAATTGTTTTTGTAAGGTTTGCAAATACAAAATTTCGGTTTTACTCACTATGACAGTTATTTAAACATAAATCCTAAACAACAAATGCAAATAGCTAATAATGCTTGGAGAACTGTATCTTTGTTATAGAGAGCCTGCTGACCAACAGCATCTCTGTCTGGACTGGAGCCTGCAGTGCCTCAGACTGGAAGTCTCTCCAGAGAGTGGTGAGGACGGCGGAAAAGATCTTCAGGAATCCTCTTCCTCCTTTTGCAAAGACTCCTCCCACCCCCACCAAGGACTGTTTTCACTGCTGGACTCTAGAAAGAGGTTCCCCAGCCTCCGAAGCAGAACCTCCAGCTTCTTCCCTCAGGCCGTAAGAGGCTGTTCACCTTGGAGACCTGCTGCGGATACGGGTACGGCCTGGCGCGAGATTTACACCTTCTCTCTTATTGTCACATATACATGTACAATTATATTATCCCCTCAACTCCCCTCAAAATGGATTAACTCGCTGGAATAA
Organism: Nerophis lumbriciformis; assembly: GCF_033978685.3. Classification (NCBI taxonomy): domain Eukaryota; kingdom Metazoa; phylum Chordata; class Actinopteri; order Syngnathiformes; family Syngnathidae; genus Nerophis; species Nerophis lumbriciformis. The sequence continues at coordinate 19,167,386 of NC_084552.2, read as the reverse complement.
AAAAAAAACCCAATATAACATACACCCATAAACGTGGGCGCATGTGGAAAAAGTGCAATATATTTATCTGCACAGTAATCTTTTTATTTATTTATATATATTTAAGTATATTTATTTATTTTATATATATATTTATTTATTATTTATATTTATTTATATATGCACCTTATTGCTTTTTTATCCTGCACTACCATGAGCTTATGTAACGAAATTGTGTTATCTGTGCTGTAAAGTTCAAATTTGAATGACAATAAAAAGAAAGTCTAAGTCTTTACCAGAATAATGATATTTTGTAAGGTTTGCAAAGACGCAAGTTAGTTGTTTTTTTACTCTATATGACAGTATAACTGTCATACTAAATATGAAAGTTGTAAAAACATAACTCCAAAACCAAACAAGCGTCTAAAAATGCATGTAATATTGAATCTATGTGAGTTTTACCAGAATCAGGTATTTTGGTAAGGTTTACAATTACAAAAATGTGGTTTTACTCATGACAGTATACCTGCCACATTGAATTTGACATTTATTTAAACATAACTCCTAAACCACACATGCACAATGGCTAATAATACCTGGGGAAATGTCTCTTTGTGAGTTTTACTAGAAAAAAATATATTGTGTAAGGTTTGTAAAGACACAAGTTAGTTTTTTTTTACTCAATATAACAGTATAGCTGTCTTACTATATATGAATAAATAAATAAATGGGTTGTCCTTTTATAGCGCTTTTCTACCTTCAAGGTACTCAAAGCGCTTTGACACTACTTCCACATTTACCCATTCACACACACATTCACACACTGATGGAGGGAGCTGCCATGCAAGGCACTAACCAGCACCCATCAGGAGCAAGGGTGAAGTGTCTTGCTCAGGACACAACGGACATGACGAGGTTGGCACTAGGTGGGGATTGAACCAGGGACCCTCGGGTCGCGCCCGGCCATTCTTCCACTGCGCCAAACATTACTCCAAAACCAAACATGCATTATGTCTAAAAATGCCTGTAATATTGTATCTGTGTGAGTTTTACTAGAATCAGTTGTTTTTGTAAGGTTTTCAAATACCAAAATTAGGTTTTAATTACTTTGACAGTTATTTAAACATAACTCCTAACCAACAAATGCAAAATGGCTAATAATGCTTGGAGAAATGTATCTTTGTTTGTTTTACTAGAATGATTATATTTTGTAAAGTTTGCAAAGACACAAGTTAGTTTGTTTTACTCACTATGACTTTACGGTCACACTCCATATGACAGTTATTTAAACATAACTTCTAAACCACACATGCAAAATGTCTAATAATGACTGTTGAAATGTATCTTTGTGAGTTTTACTGGGAAAACAATATTTTGTAAGGTTTGTAAAGACACAAGTTAGTGTTTTTTTAATAAATATAACAGTATAGCTGTCATACATATGAAAGTTATAGAAACATAACTCCAAAACCAAACATGCATTATGTCTAAAAATGCCTGCAATATTGTATCTGTGTGAGTTTGACTAGAATCAGTCGTTTTTGAAAGGTTTGCAAATACACAATTTAGGTTTTACTCACTATGACAGTTATTTGAACATAACTCCTAAACAACAATTGCAAAATAGCTAATAATGCTTGGAGAGATGTATCTTTGTTATAGCGAGCCTGCTGACCAACAGCATCTCTGTCTGGACTGGAGCCTGCAGTGCCTCAGACTGGAAGTATCTCCAGAGAGTGGTGAGGACGGCGGAAAAGATCATCAGGACTCCTCTTCCTCCTATCCAGGAGATCGCAAAAAGTGCTGCCTGACCAGGGCTCAGAAAATTTGCAAAGACTCCTCCCACCCCCACCAAGGACAGTTTTCACTGCTGGACTCTAGAAAGAGGTTCCGCAGCCTCCGAAGCAGAACCTCCAGCTTCTGTAACAGCTTCTTCCCTCAGGCCGTAAGACTCTTGAACACATCATAATTAAATCATCTCCTCAACTCCCCTCAAAATGAATTAACTCGCTGGAATGAAAAAAACAATATAACATACACCCACAAACGTGGGCGCATGTGGAAAAAGTGCAATATATTTATCTGCACAGTAATCTATTTATCTATTTTATATATATTTATATATATTTATTATATATATATAAATATATATATATATATATATATATATATATATATAGTATTTATATATTTATTTATCGAAATATGCACCTTATTGCTTTTTTATCCTGCACTACGACATTTCGTTCTTATTTGTGCTGTAAAGTTCAAATTTGAATGACAATAAAAAGAAAGTCTAAGTCTAAGTCTTTACTAGAATAACAATCTTTTGTAAGGTTTGCAAAGACACAAGTTAGGTTTTTTTTTACTCAATGGTCATATACAGTATAACTGTCATACTAAATATGAAAGGTGTATAATCATAACTCCAAAACCAAACATGCAATCCGTCTAAAAATGCATGTAATATTGAATCTATGTGAGTTTTACCAGAATCAGGTATTTTGGTAAGGTTTACAATTACAAAAATTAGGTTTCACTCACAATATGTCCTGGGTCTTCCCCGCGGCCTCCTGCCCGTCGGACTTGCCCTAATGAAAAAAGCAATAAAAATGTATTCAAACACAACTCTAAACCAAACATGTAAAATGTCTAAAAATGCCTGTAATATTGAATCTATGTGAGTTTTACCAGAATCAGGTATTGTGGTATGGTTAACATTTACAAAAATTAGGTTTTACTCATAATAACAGTATAACTGCCACATTCAATTTGACATTTATTTAAACATAACTCCTAAACCACATGTGCACAATGGCTAATAATGCCTGGAGAAATGTCTCTTTGTGAGTTTTACTGGGAAAAATAAATATTTTTTAAGGTTTGTACAGATACAAGTTAGTTTTTTTTATTCAATATGACAGTATTATTGTCATACTAAATATGAAAGTTATATAAACATTACTCCAAAACCAAACATGCATTATGTCTAAAAATGCCTGTAATATTGTATCCATGTGAGTGTTAGTAGAATCATTTGTTTTCATAAGGTTTGCAATTACAAAATATGGGTTTTACTCACTATGACAGTATACTGTCACACTCAATCTGACGGTTATTTAAACATAAGTCCTAAACCACACATGCAAAATGGATGTGTATCTTTGTGAGTTTTACTAGAAAAAATATATTTTGTAATGTTTGCAAAGACACAAGTTAGTTTTTTACTTAATATGACAGTATAACTGTCATACTTAAATCCATCCATTTTCTTCCTGCTTATCCGAGATCAGGTTGCGGGGGCAGCAGGCTAAGCAGAGAAGCCCAGACTTTCCTCTCCCCAGCCTCTTCGTCCAGCTCTTCTCGGGGGATCCCGAGGCATTTTCAGGCCAGCCAGGAGACATAAATAGATAGATAGATAGATAGATAGATAGATAGATAGATAGATAGATAGATAGTACTTTATTGATTCCTTTGGAGAGTTCCCTCAGGAAAATTTAAATTCCAGCAGTAGTGTACAAAATTGTAAAAAGTGAAAAGTAAATAATGGGGGTATAAATTGAAAAAAAATAGAAACATATTACAATAGAATAAAAATAAAAAGCAACAATGAGAATAAAAATATAACAGTAAAATAAGAATATAACAAGAGAAACTAGGCAGTAGTGACCATGTTTTGAAAAAATATTGCACTCTTATTGATTTGCATCCCCTGTCATCCTAGTAGCCCCCCTCCCCCCAGAGAAGAGTTGTACAGTCTAATGGCGTGTGGGACAAAGGACAGCTCTGTCCTTTCCTGTACAAGTGGTCTGTGTTAACAGTCTAGTCCAGCTTATTGTCCACCCACACCCCAAGGTACTTGAATGATAGTCTTCCCAATGTGTCCTGGGTCTTCCCCGTGGCCTCCTGCCGGTCGGCCTTGCCTAACGAAAATAGCAATAAAAAATGTATTCAAACACAACTCCTAAACCAAACATGTAAAATGTCTAAAAATGCCTGTAAAATTGAATCTATGTTTTACTAGAATCAGTTGTTTTTATAAGGTTTGCAAATACAAAATTAGGTTTTACACATAATGACAGTATAACTGCCACACTCAATATGACAGTTATTTAAACATAACTCCTAAACCACAGATGAAAAATGTCTAATAATGCGTGAAGAAATGTATCTTTGTGATTTTTATTAGAAACATTTTCTTTTGTGAGGTTTGCAAAGACACAAGTTAGTTTTTTTTACTCAATATGACAGTGTAACTGCCACACTCACTATGACCGTTATTTAAACATAACTCCTAAACTCATACTTGCTAACATTGAGACCTCCGATTTCAAGAGGTGGGGGTGGGGAAGGCGCGGTCAGGGGTGGGGTAGGGGCGTGGTTGGGGGTGTGGTTAAGAGGGGAGGAGTATATTTAGAGCTAGAATTCACCAAGTCAAGTATTTCATATATATATATATATATATATATATATATATATATGTATGTGTGGGGGAAAAAATCACAAGACTACTTCATCTCTACAGGCCTGTTTCATGAGGGGTTCCCTCAATCATCAGGAAATATAAGACATATATATATATATATATATATATATATATATATATATATATATATATATATATATATATATATATATATATATATATATATAAAATAAATACTTGAATTTCAGTTTTCATTTATTTACACATATACACACACATAACACTCATCTACTCATTGTTGAGGTAAGGGTTGAATTGTCCATCCTTGTTCTATTCTCTGTCACTATTTTTATAACCATGCTGAACACCCTCTCTGATGATGCATTGCTGTGTGGCACGCACAAAAGTGCTTTCATCAAATGCACGAGAGTCTGGAATTTTCCATCCCTCCCGAGCATGGCCAAAAGCCGGTCAATCTTTGCTTCCTGAGGAAGATCTTCACTGCCAAGCACTTGGTATTCCACTACTTCGTCCCGGAGGCTATCCAAGTCCAATCGCAGCTGCGGCTTGGAACTTATAAGCGTGTTTCTTCATCTTACTCGTCGTTGGCGTCGCCATGGCTGTATCTTCCGCGTTCTTCTGCTTTGTCTCCTTGTTGTGTGCTCAGTTGTGCACTGCACTCTCTAAAAGCCCTGGATGTTATTGTCACATATGCATGTACAGTAGATGGCAGTATTGCCCTGTTTAAAGAGTGTCACAACATTGCTGTTTACGGCAGACAAACTGCTTTACGGTAGACGAAAACGTGACTGCTGTTGTTTTGTGTTGTTACCGCGCTGGGAGGACGTTAATGAAACTAACTAACAATAAACCCACATAAGAAACCAAGAACTCGCCCTCGATCATTCTACAGTTATAACGTGATTGGGCAGGCATGCTGTTTATATCGTGGGAAAGCAGACGTGAATACAGGCTGTCCTCACTCAGATCAGCCTGAATTTCGGGAGATTTTCGGGAGAAAATTTGTCCCGGGAGGTTTTCGGGAGAGGCGCTGAATTTCGGGAGTCTCCTGGAAAATCCAGGAGTATTGGCAAGTATGCCTAAACTACACATAAAAAATGGCTAATAATGCCTGAAATGAGTGAGTTGTGAGTTTTACTCGAAACATATGCTTTTTTTAAGGCTTGCAAACACAAAAAGTATTTGGTTTCCTCTATATGACAGTAAAGTTCTTAAAATCCTGAGATAATGCGAAATAAGCAAAAACAATGTATTCCATCATAATTCCTACACCAAATAAGCAAAATGTCTAAAAATGCCTGTAATATTGAATCTGTGTGAGTTTTACTAAAATCAGTTGTTTTGGTAAGGTTTACAAATACAAAAATGAGGTTTTACTCTTTATGACAATTATTTAAACATAACTCCATCCATCCAGCCATCCATTTTCTTCCGCTTATCCGAGGTCGGGTCGCGGGGGCTGCAGCCTAAGCAGGGAAGCCCAGACTTTCCTCTCCCCAGCCACTTCGTCCAGCTCCTCCAGGGGGATCCTGGGGCGTTCCCAGGCCAGCCGGGAGAGATAAGCTTCCCGTTTCCTGGGTCTTCCTGGGCCTCCTACCGGTCGGACGTGCCCGAAACACCTCCCTAGGGAGGCGTTCGGGTGGCATCCTGACCAGATGCCCGAACCACCTCATCTGGCTCCTCTCGAAATGGAGGAGCAATGGCTTTACTTTGAGCTCCTCCCGGATGACAGAGCTTCTCACCCTATCTCTAAGGGAGAGCCCCGCCACACGGCGGAGGAATTTCATTTCGGCCGCTTGTACCCGTGATTTTGTCCTTTCGGCCATGACACATAGCTCATGACCATAGGTGAGGATGGGAACGTAGATCGACCGGTAAATCGAGAGCTTTGCCTTCTGGCTCAGCTCCTTCTTCACCACAACGGATCAATACAGCGTCCGCATTACTGAAGACGCCGCACCGTTCCGCCTGTCGATCTCACGATCCACTCTTCCCTCACTCGTGAACAAGACTCTGAGGTCCTTGAACTCCTCCACTTGGGGCAAGATCTCCTCCCCAACCCGGAGATGGCACTCCACCCTTTTCCGGGCGAGAACCATGGACTCGGACTTGGAGGTGCTGATTCACATCCCAGTCACTTCACACTCGTCTGCGAACCGATCCAGTGAGGGCTGAAGATCTTGGCCAGATGAAGCCATCAGGACCACATCATCTGCAAATAGCAGAGACCTAATCCTGCAGACACGAAACCGGATCCCCTCAACGCCCTGACTGCGCCTAGAAATTCTGTCCATAAAGGTTATGAACAGAATCGGTGACAAAGGGCAGCCTTGGCGGAGTCCAATCCTCACTGGAAACGGGTCCGCATTGCCGGACCAAGCTCTGACTCTTGCAAAGGGAGCGAACCGCCACAATAAGACAGTCCGTTACCCCATACTCTCTAAGCACTCCCCACAGGACTTCCAGGGGTGAATGGTCGAATGCCTTCTCCAAGTCCATAAAGCACATGTAGACTGGTTGGGCAAACTCCCATGCACCCTCAAGGACCCTGCCGAGAGTATAAAGCTGGTCCGCAGTTCCACGACCAGGACGTAAACCACACTGTTCCTCCTGAATCCGAGGTTCGACTATCCGGCGTAGCCTCTTCTCCAGTACACATGAATAGACCTTACCGGGAAGACTGAGGAGTGTGATCTCACGATAGTTGAAACACACCCTCTGGTTCCCCTTCTTAAAGAGAGGAACCACCACCCCGGTCTCCCAATCCAGAAGTACCGCCCCCGATGTCCACGCGATGTTGCAGAGTCTTGTCAACCAAGACAGCCCCACAGCATCCAGAGCCTTAAGGAACTCCGGACGGATCTCATCCACCCCTAGGGCGTTGCCATTGAGGAGCTTTTTAACTACCTTGGCATCCTCAGCCCCAGAAATAGGAGAGCCCACCACAGATTCCCCAGGCACTGCTTCCTCATAGGAAGACATGTTGGTGGGATTAAGGAGGTCTTCGAAGTATTCCCTCCACCGATCAATAACAGCTGCAGTAGAGGTCAGCAGCGCACCATCCTCACCATACACGGTGTTACAGTGCACTGCTCCCCCCCCCTTGAGCCAGCGGATGGTGGTCCAGAATCGCTTCGAAGCCGTCTGGAAGTCGTTTTCCATGGCTTCTCCAAACTCCTCCCATGTCCGAGTTTTTGCCTCTGCGACCGCTGAAGCCGCACTTCGCTTGGCCTGTCGGCTGCCTCTGGAGTCCCATGAGCCAAAAGGACCCGATAGGCTCTTTCTTCAGCTTGACGGCATCCCTCACTGCTGGTGTCCACCAGCGGGTTCTAGGATTACCGCCACGACAGGCACCAAGCTCCTTGGGGCCACAGCCGGCTCGACAAGAGAGGCACGGAACATGGTCCACTCAGACTCAATGTCCAGCGCCTCCCTCGTGACATGTTCAAAGTTCTTCCGGAGGCGTTCCCAGCAAACCCTCACAATGCGTTTGGGCCTGCCAGGTCTGTCAGGCATCCTCCCCCACCATCGCAGCCAACTCACCACCAGGTGGTGATCGGTAGAAAGCTCCGCCCCTCTCTTCACCCGAGTGTCCAAAACATGAGACCGCAAATTCGATGACACAACTACAAAATCGATCATGGAACTGCGGCCTAGGGTGTCCTGGTGCCAAGTGCACATATGGACACCCTTATGTTTGAACTTGGTGTTTGTTATTGACAATCTGTGACGAGCACAAAAGTCCAATAACAAAACACCACTCGGTTTCAGATCCGGGCGGCCATTCTTCCCAATCACGCCTCTCCAGGTTTCACTGTTGTTGCCAAGATGAGCGTTGAAGGCCCCCAGTAGAACGAGGGAATCACCCGGTGGAGCACTTTCCAGTACTCCCTCGAGTGAATCCAAAAAGGGTGGGTACTCTGAGCTGCCGTTTGGCGCGTAAGGCCAAACAACAGTCAGGACCCGTCCCCCCACCCGAAGGCGGAGGAAAGCTATCCACTGGTCCACTGGGTTGAACTCCAACGTGCAGGCTTTGAGCCAGGGGGCAACAAGAATTGCCACCCGAGCCCGTCGCCTCTCAACGCAAGCATTATAACTCCAAAACAAAAAATGCTAATAATGCTTGGAAAAATGTATCTTTGTTAGTTTTACTAGAATAATAATCTTTTGTAAGGTTTGCAGACACAAGTTTTTTTTTTTTTACTCAATATGACAGTATAACTGTCATACTAAATATGAAAGTTGTATAAACATATCTCCAAAACCAAACATGCAATCCATCTAAAGATGCCTGTAATATTGAATCTATGAAAAATAGTTTTTTTACTCAATATGACAGTATAACTGTCATACTAAATCCATCCATTTTCTTCCGCTTATCCGAGGTCGGGTTGCGGGGGCAGCAGCCTAAGCAGAGAAGCCCAGACTTCCCTCTCCCCAGCCACTTTTTACAGCTCTTCTCGGGGGATCCCGAGGCGTTCCCTGGCCAGCCTGAGACATAGTCTTCCCAATGTGTCCTGGGTCTTCCCCGTGGCCTCCTGCCGATCGGACTTGCCCTAACGAAAAAAAGCAATAAAAATGTATTCAAACATGTGAAATGTCTAAAAATGCCTGTAATATTGAATCTATGTGAGTTTTACTAGAATCAGTTGTTTTTGTAAGGTTTGCAAATACAAAAATTTGGTTTTACACATAATTACAGTATAACTGCCACATTCAATATGACAGTTATTTAAACATATTTCCTAAACCACACATGAAAAATGTCTAATAATGCCTGGAAAACATTATTTTTGTGAGTTTTACTGGAAAAACATAGTTTGTAATGTTTGTAAAGACACAAGTTAGTTTTACTCAAGATGACAGTATAACTGTCATAATACACATGAAAGTTATATAAACATAATTCCAAAACCAAACATGCATTATGTCTAAAAATACCTGTAAAATTGTATCCATGTGAGTTTTACTAGAATCATTTTTTGCGATGAGGTGGCGACTTGTCCGGGGAGTACCCCGCCTTCCGCCCGATTGTAGCTGAGATAGGCTCCAGCGCTCCCTGCCACCCCAAAAGGGAATAAGCGGTAGAAAATGGATGGATGGGCATTTTTTGTTGTCGTTACTAAATCCATCCATATTCTTCCGCTTAACCGAGGTCGGGTTGCGGGGGCAGCAGCCTAAACAGAGAAGCCCAGACTTCCCTCTCCCCAGCCACTTCTTCCAGCTCTTCTCGGGGGATCCTGAGGCATTCCCAGGCCAGCCGGGAGACATAATCTTCCCAATGTGTCCTGGGTCTTCCCCGTGGCCTCCTGCCGGTCAAGCTTGCCCTAAACACCTCCCTCGGGAGGCGTTCGGGTGGCATCCTGAGCAGATGCCCGAACCACCTCATCTGGCTCCTCTCAATGTGGAGGAGCAGCGCTTTACTCTGAGTTCCTCCCGGATGACAGAGCTTCTTATCCTATCTCTAAGGGAGAGACCCGCCACCCGGCGGAGGAAACTCAATTTGGCCGCTTGTACCCGGGATCTTGTCTTTTCGGTCATAACCATGACCATGGGTGCAGGATGGGAATGTAGATCGACCGGTAAATTTAGAGCTTTTAATTCTGGCTCAGCTCCTTCTTCACCACAATGGATCGATATAGCGTCCTCATTACTGAAGACGCCGCACCGATCCGCCTGTGGATCTCATGTTCCACTCTTCCCTCACTCGTGAACAAGACTCCTAGGTACTTGAACTCCTCCACTTGGGGCCATCTAGTATGTGCCATCGCCTCCTCAACCTGGAAATGGCACCCCACCCTTTACCGGGCGAGAACCATGGACTCGGACTTGGAGGTGCTGATTCTCATCCCAGTCGCTTCATACTCGGCCATCTAATGAGAGCTGGAAATCCTGGCCAGTTGAAGCCATCAGGACCACATCAACTGCAAAAAGCAGAGACCTAATCCTGCAACCACCAAACCGGATCCCCTCAACGCCATGACTGCAATTCTGTCCATAAAAGTTAACAACAGAATCGGTGACAAAGGGCAGCCTTGGCGGACCAAGGCTGCCCTACACTGATCATACAGGGAGCGACCCGCCACAATCAGACAGTCCGATACCCCATACTCTTGTCTTTGAGCCGGGGGGACAACAAGAATTGCCACCCCAGCCTCTCATTGCTTGCAACGCCATAGTGGAAGAGAGTCCAGCCCCTCTCGAGAGAACAGGTTCCTGTGCGTCGAAGTGAGTCCAACTATATCTAGCCGGAACTTCTCCACCTCGCACACCAGCTCAGGCTCCTTCCCTCCCAGCGAGGTGACATTTCACGTCAGAAGAGCTAGCTTATGTAGCCGATGATCGGACCGCCAAGTGCCCTGCCTTCGGCTGCCGCTCAGCTCACACTGCACCCGACCTCTATAACCCAGCCCATGAGTGGTGAGCCCATTGGAGGAGGGAACCACGTTGCTTCATTGAGCTGAGCCAGCCAACAGGCGCTCGCCATCGTGCCCCACCTCTGGGCCTGGCTCCACAGGGGAGCCACGGTGACCCGCGTTTGGGCGAGGAAAAATTTAGGACCTCGATTTGTATTTTTCATAAAGGTATTTGAGCTGCTCTTTGTCTGATCCCTCACCTAGGACCTATTTGTCTTGGGAGAGCCTACGAGGGGGCATAGAAGCCCACAGACAGCATAGCTCCTAGGATCAGTGGGACACGCAAACTCCTCTACCAGGATAAGGTGGCGGCTCAGAAAGGAGGTTATATAAACATAACTCCAAAACCAAACATGCATTATGTCTAAAAATGCCTAAAATATTGTATCTGTGTGACTTTTACTAGAATGGGTTGTTTTTTAAGGTTTGTAAATACAAACATTTGGTTTTACTCACTATGGTAAATGGGCTATACTTGTATAGCGCTTTTCTACCTTCAAGGTACACAAAGCGCTTTGACACTATTTTTACATTCATCCATTCACACACTGATGGCGGAAGCTGGCATGCAAGGCCCTAACCACAACCCATCAGGAGCAAGGGTAAAGTGTCTCCCTCAAGGACACAACGGACATGACGAGGTTGTTAGAAGGTGGGGATCGAACCAAGAACCCTCAGGTTGCTGGAACGGCCACTCTCCCAACTGCGCCACGCCTTCCCCATGTATACTGTCTCATTCTCTGTATCTGACAGTTATTTAAACATAATTCCGAAACCATCCATCCATCCATCCATCCATCTTCTTCCGCTTATCCGAGGTCGGGTCGCGGGGGCAGCAGCTTAAGCAGGGAAGCCCAGACTTCCCTCTCCCCAGGCACTTCGTCCAGCTCCTCCCGGGGGATCCCGAGGCGTTCCCAGGCCAGCCGGGAGAGATAGTCTTCCCAGCGTGTCCTGGGTCTTCCCCGTGGCCTCCTACCGGTCGGACGTGCCCGAAACACCTTCCTAGGGAGGAGTTCGGGTGGCATCCTGACCAGATGCCCGAACCACCTCATCTGGCTCCTCTCGATGTGGAGGGGCAGCGGCTTTACTTTGAGCTCCCCCCGAATGACAGAGCCACTCGGCGGAGGAAACTCATTTCGGCCGCTTGTACCCGTGATCTTGTCTTTTTGGTCATGACCCAAAGCTCATGACCATAGTTGAGGATGGGAATGTAGATCGACCGGTAAATCGAGAGCTTTGCCTTCCGGCTCAGCTCCTTCTTCACCACAACGGATCGATACAGCGTCCGCATTACTGAAGACGCCGCACCGATCCGCCTGTCGATCTCACGATCCACTCTTCCCCCACTCGTGAACAGGACTCCGAGGTACTTGAACTCCTCCACTTGGGGCAAGATCTCCTCCCCAACCGGAGATGGCACTCCACCCTTTTCCGGGAGAGAACCATGGACTCGGACTTGGAGGTGCTGATTCCCATCCCAGTCGCTTCACACTCGGCTGCGAACCGATCCAGTGAGAGCTGAAGATCTTGGCCGGAGGAAGCCATCAGGACCACATCATCTGCAAATAGCAGTGACCTAATCCTGCAGCCACCAAACCAGATCCCCTCAACGCCCTGACTGCGCCTAGGAATTCTGTCCATAAAGGTTATGAACAGAATCGGTGACGAAGGGCAGCCTTGGCGGAGTCCAACCCTCACTGGAAACGTGTCCGACTTACTGCCGGCAATGCGGACCATGCTCTGACACTGATTAACAGGGAGCGAACTGCCACAATAAGACAGTCCGTTACCCCATACTCTCTGAGCACTCCCCACAGGACTTCCCAGGGTACACAGTTGAATGCCTTCTCCAAGTCCACAAAGCACATGTAGACTGGTTGGGCAAACTCCCATGCACCCTCAAGGACCCTGCCGAGAGTATAGAGCTGGTCCACAGTTCCACGACCAGGACGAAAACCACACTGTTCCTCCTGAATCCGAGGTTCGACTATCCGGCGTAGCCTCCTCTCCAGTACACCTGAATAGACCTTACCGGGAAGGCTGAGGAGTGTGATCCCACGATAGTTGGAACACACCCTCCGGTTCCCCTTCTTAAAGAGAGGAACCACCGCCCCGGTCTGCTAATCCAGAGGTACCGCCCCCGATGTCCACGCGATGTTGCAGAGTCTTGTCAACCAAGACAGCCCCACAACATCCAGAGCCTTAAGGAACTCTGGGCGGATCTCATCCACCCCCGGGGCCTTGCCACCGAGGAGCTTTTTAACTACCTCGGCAACCTCAGCCCCAGAAATAGGAGAGCCCACCACAGATTCCCCAGGCCCTGCTTCCTTATAGGAAGACGTGCTGGTAGGATTGAGGAGGTCTTCGAAGTATTCCCTCCACCGATCCACAACATCCGCAGTCGAGGTCAGCAGAGCACCATCCCCACCATACACGGTGTTGACACTGCACTGCTTCCCCTTCCTGAGGCGGCGGATGGTGGTCCAGAATTGCTTCGAAGCCGTCCGGAAGTCTTTTTCCATGGCCTCCCCAAACTCCTCCCATGTCGGAGTTTTTGCCTCCGCGACCGCTGAAGCCGCACACCGCTTGGCCTGTCGGTACCTGTCTGCTGCCTCAGGAGTCCCATGAGCCAAAAGAACCCGATAGGACTCCTTCTTCAGCCTGACGGCATCCCTTACCGCCGGCGTCCACCAACGGGTTCTAGGATTACCGCCACGACAGGCACCAACCACTTTGCGGCCACAGCTCCAATCGGCCGCCTCGACAATAGAGATCTGGAACATTGTCCACTCGGACTCAATGTCCAGCACCTCCCTCGTGACATGTTCAAAGTTCTTCCGGAGGTGGGAATTGAAACTCTCTCTGACAGGAGACTCTGCCAGGCGTTCCCAGCAAACCTTCACAATGCGTTTGGGCCTGCCAGGTCTGTCCGGCATCCTCCCCCACCATCGCAGCCAACTCACCACCAGGTGGTGATCGGTAGAAAGCTCCGCCCCTCTCTTCACCCATGGTGTCCAAAACATGAGGCCGCAAATCCGATGACACAATTACAAAGTCGATCATGGAACTGCGGCCTAGGGTGTCCTGGTGCCAAGTGCACATATGGACACCCTTATGTTTGAACATGGTGTTTGTTATCGACAATCTGTGATGAGCACAAAAGTCCAATAACAGAACACCACTCGGGTTCAGATCAAGGCGGCCATTCTTCCCAATCACACCTCTCCAGGTTTCACTGTCGCTGCCAACATGAGCGTTGAAGTCCCCCAGTAGAACGAGGGAATCACCCGGGGGGACACTCTCCAGTACTCCCTCGAGTGAATCCAAAAAGGGTGGGTACTCTGAGCTGCTGTTTGGCGCGTAAACGCAAACAACAGTCAGGACCCATCCCCCCACCCGAAGGCGGAGGGAAGCTACCCTCTCGTCCACCGGGTTGAACTCCAACGTGCAGGCTTTGAGCCGAGGGGCAACAAGAACTGCCACCCCAGCCCGTCGCCTCTCATTGCCGGCAACGCCAGAGTGGAAGAGAGTCCAGCCCCTCTCAAGAGAAGTGGTTCCAGAGCCCTTGCTGTGCGTCGAAGTGAGTCCGACTATATCTAGCCGGAACTTCTCCACCTCACGCACTAGCTCAGGCTCCTTCCCCCCCAGCGAAGTGACGTTCCACGTCCCAAGAGCCAGCTTATGTAGCCGAGGATCGGACCGCCAAGTGCCCTGCCCTCGGCTGCCGCCCAGCTCACACTGCACCCGACCTCTATGGCCCCTGCTATGGGTGGTGAGCCCATTGGAGGGGGGACCCACGTTGCCTCTTCGGGCTGTGCCCGGCCGGGCCCCATGGGGACAGGCCCGGCCACCAGGCGCTCGCCATCGTGCCCCACCTCCGGGCCTGGCTCCAGAGGGGGGCCCCGGTGACCCGCGTCCGGGCGAGGGAAATCTGGGTCCTTGGTTTGTGTTCTTCATCGAGGTCTTCGAGCTGCTCTTTGTCTGATCCCTCACCTAGGACCAGTTTGCCTTGGGAGACCCAACCAGGGGGCATAAAAACCCCCGGACAACATAGCTCCTAGGATCATTGGGACACGCAAACTCCTCTACCACGGTAAGGTGGCAGCTCATAGAGGAGTAATTCCAAAATGGCTAATAAGAGAAATGTATCTTTGTGAGTTTTACTGGAAAAAAATATTTTGTAAGGTTTGCAAAGACACATCTTTTTTTTTTTTACTTAATATGACAGTATAACTGTCATGCTAAATATGAAAAGTTATAAACCTAACTCCAAAACCAAACCTGCATTATGTCTAAAAATGCCTGTAATATTGTATCTTTGTAAATTTTACTAGAATCAGGAGGCTTTAAGGTTTAAAAATACAAAAATTAGGTTTTACTCATAATGGCAGTAGAACTGCCACACGCAATATGACAGTTATTTAAAAACTCCTAATCCACACAAGCAAAATGGCTATTGATGCCTGAAATAATGCATCCTTAGGAGTTTTCCTCGAAACATATGCGTTTTTAAATCTTGCAAACACAAAAAGTAGTTTTTACTCAATATGACAGTAATGTTCTTAAAATCCTGAGATAATACGAAAAAAGCACAAAATTTTTTTTATTCTATTATAATTCCTAAACCAAACATGAAAAATGTGTAGAAATGCCTGTAATATTGAATGAATGTATGTTTTACTAGAATCAGTTGTGTTTGAAAGGTTTGCAATTAGAAAAATTAGGTTTTTTTCACCATGACAATGTACACTCAATATGACAGTAAATTAAACATAACTCCTAAACTTCACATAACAATATGCTAATATTGCCTAAAATAATGCATTCTTGTGAGTTTTACTCGAAACATATGCTTTTTTAAGGCTTGCAAACACAAAAAGTAGTTTTTTACTCAATATGACAGTAATGTTCCTAAAATTCTGAGATAATGCGAAAAAAGCAATAAATGTAATCCAACATAATTCCTAAACCAACAATGCGAAATGTCTAAAAATTTCTGTAATATTATATCCATGTGAGTTTTACTAGAATCAGTTGTTTTAGTAAGGTTTGCAAAAACAAAAATTACGTTTTACTCTTTAGGAAAGTAAACTGTCACACTCAATATGACAGTTTTTTAATCATAACTCCTAAACTATTAATGCAAAATGGCTAATAATGTTTGAAATAATGGATCCTTGGTAGTTTTCCTCGAAACATGTGCTTTTTTTTTTAAGGCTTGCAAACACAAAAAGTATTTTTTAACTCAATAAGACAGTAATGTTCTTAAAATCCCGAGTAATGCGAAAAAAGCAATAAAAATGTATTCAATCATAATTTCTAAACTAAACATGCAAAATGTGTAAAAATGCCTGTAATATTGAATCCATGTGTGTTTTACTAGAATCAGTTGTTTTAGTAAGGTTTGCAAAAACAAAATTTAGGTTTTACTCTTTATGAAAGTAAACTGTCACACTCAATATGACATTTATTTAATCATAACACCTAAACTACACATGCAAAATGTCTAATGATGCCTCAAATAATGCATTCTACGGAGTTTTACTCGAAACATATGCTTTTTCAAATCTTGCAAACACAAAAAGTAGTTTTTTACTCAATATGACAGTAATATTCCTAAAATCCTGAAATAATGCGAAAAAAGCAATGAAAATGTATTCAATCTTATTTCCTAAATCAAACATGCAAAATGTGTAATATTGAATCCATGTGAGTTTTACTAGATTAGGTTGTGTTTGAAATTTTTGCAAATAAAAAATTATGTTTTTCTCACCATGACAATGTACACTCAATATGACAGTAAATTAAACATAACTCCTAAACTACACTTAAAAATGAGCTAATATTGCCTGAAATAATGCATTCTTGTGAGTTTTCCTCAAAACATATGCTTTTTCTAAGGCTTGCAAACACAAAAAGTAGTTTTTACTCAATATGACAGTAATGTTCTTAAATTTCTGAGATAATGCGAAAAAAGCAATAAAAATGTATTCCAACATAATTCCTAAACCAACATTGCGAAATGTCTAAAATTGCCTGTAATATTAAATCCATGTGAGTTTTACTAGAATCAGTTGTTTTAGTAAGGTTTGCAAAAACAAAAATTAGGTTTTACTCTTTATGAAACTTAACTGTCACACTCAATATGACAATTTTTAAATCATAACTCCTAAACTACTCATGCAAAATGGCTAATAATGTTTGAACTAATGGCTCCTTGGGAGTTTTCCTCGAAACATATGCTTTCTTAAGGCTTGCAAACACAAAAAGTATTTTTTTACTCAATATGACAGTAATGTTTTTAAAATCCTGAGATAATGCGAAAAAAGCAATAAAAATGTATTCAATCATAATTTCTAAACTAAACATGCAAAATGTGTAAAAATGCCTGTATTATTGAATCCATGTGAGTTTCACTAGAATCAGTTTTTTTAGTGAAGTTTGCAAAAACAAAAATTAGGTTTTACTCTTTATGAAAGTAAACTGTTACACTCAATATGACAGTTTTTTAATCATAACTCCTAAACTACTGATGCAAAATGGC